>NW_021604564.1:5518906-5541621 GCF_004785775.1 Grammomys surdaster | reverse complement strand
TGCCAGTACCCTGCTCTATAGCTTCCGAATGTCAGTACCCTGCTGCATTCCTGGGTACTTTGATGACTATCTTAGCATCTATAAATATTTCTCTATTAAACAGAATCTGATATTATTCTATTTTTAACAAATTCAAAAATACTTCCTCATGTAAACATTTTGTGGTTTTATCAAGTATCTTTTCAGGGTATACTTTTCCCTGATCCTCTAAATGTTTTTTTCTCCTATAATACATTTGTTTGAAGGAATTACATCAACAAGTTAGAATTGCCGGGCAGTGGTGGCGCACGCCTTTGATCCCAGCACTTGGGAGGCAGAGGCAGGCGGATTTCTGAGTTTGAGAGTTCGAGGCTAGCCTGGTCTACAGAATGAGTTCCAGGACAGCCAGGGCTATACAGAGAAACCCTGTCTCGAAAAACCAAAAAAAAAAAAAAGCAAGTTAGAATTATGAATCTCAGTTGATTTCTGTATCTTATATGGGAGTAGTTTTCGCTTTCTCTTTTTGCAATTTATGTAGCAAGAAACTGGGCGTTTACTGTAAAGCTTCCTATAGTCGGAATGTTGCTGATTGAGTTCTTAACGTGTCATTTATCAGGTTCCTGGTTTCCGTGTAATTTAGTCATTAGATCACAATGCTTCTCAGTACATTATTAAACATCTGAAATATAGCTAATTGAAACTAATATATCCTGTAAATATAAGCCACACACTAGATTTCGAATGTTTAGTACAAAAATTAAAAATTACTAGTTTTTTGTTTATTGTTTGTTGAAATGTCAGTGTTTTTAGATATATTGGAGTATTATTATTAATAACATTCTATATTTTGGTGTTTTGTTTTTTAGTTTTTGGAAACAGTAGAGAAGTTCCAGCTGTGGACTAGTTATGTTTTCATTGACCATGTTGATGTAGACTCATACTTGATCAGGATATTATTATTATTTCTTGTGCAAGTAGTTTTGCTGTCTCTTGGAAAGACTGTGGTCCCTGGTGGACACTCCAATATTAATGACCATTGATGAGTGTGACTTACAAAATGGCAAAATGGTGCTTCCCTAATTACCTCCTCCCCATAACATTTCTTACTGTCCGATTCCTCTGAGCACCTCTGTAGTCATTGTATGATACAGTATAGTCTGCATCAGAAAGTCACGATATTGATTCTTTTATTTACTGGCTTCATGGCATGTCTTTCTTGCATTTTTTCAATGCAGGTTTTCATCCTGATAAAAAAGATTTGTCTCAGAAAAAAGAGATGCGAAGTCTCTTCTGTTTCTTCTCATTACCTCATGTGGGCTACCTGTATATGGTTGTGAAGTCTGTCGAGTTAATGTCAGTCTATTGGTATCCTGAGAAGTCTCAGCAAGCTGTGCTCACACCACAATTCTTGCATGTCATCACAAGGTATTGCCCCAGTGTCACTCGTTGGCCTTGGACTCACTTGTTTTTCTGTAAGTTCTTAAGCTGACGCTGAAGTCTTTGAGGATTTTATGCCAAGGATCTCTGAAAATTATTGAGTTATAGTGTCTTGTCAGTGATAAAGATTTAGGCTCTGGCTTTGCCACTGTGGTGCTCCATTTGATTGGATGGATGGCCTTGTAAAATCTACAGTTCTCTGTGAAGCCTTTCAGAGAGTTATAAAATGTGGGAGACAGCTGAGCGTCTCTTTAGAGTTGCTTTCTGTGCCTCCTTCCGTGGCTGCCATCTCCTCTCAGTGTGAACTGAGTTATTTCATAATGTTTTAGAACTCAGAACAGCCAAAATGGTCTGATTCTATTCCTCAGTTAGTAAAGCTGGAGAAGCAGTCATGGGGAGGTTGAAATTCGCCGTCATGTGACTAGAGAGTAACAGTTGTTTTCAGGGTATCCTGGCCTTGGCACGCAGGAGTTTGATGTTAGTATTTTTCCATAGTAGTGTTGATTTTGATTCTGTTTCTTGTATTTTGTGTCTAGATTATTTGAGGGATTGCCCTGGATCTCTGACCAGGAACCATATCAACTTCCTAAAGCTAAAGAATAAGTCAAGGCCAGAGCCCCATTTAAAAAGCATAAATAAGAGCAGATTTGGGGAAATACCTTAGATTTTATGATGTACTAAGTGTCCTGGCAAGAGGACAATTACTTCTGGTTGGTCATATGGGAGCATTTCAGATAGACGGCTGGAGTCTGAAGCTAGGCCTAAAAGATAAAGTTTTGATGGATGAAAAGATAATCATTAATGGTAGAGAGAAGATGATAAAGACTAGTCCATGTTTTCAGAATTGTCCAGTAGCTAATTGCATAGAACTGTGATTTTTATTTTGTTTTAAATTGGTGGTTGTATCAGAATTTCCAGTGGGTGCTAAGAGTGCATTTTAAACAGAGAGAGCACTTTGGGATTCTGATAGCCACTTTTATCCAGACTTCTCCTTTCTCCTACTGTTTTCTGATATAAGGAAACATGCTAACAGTGGGAGTATGTCAGAGCATGGTCCAAGAACAGAGCTCTATGAGGAGAATTCTGAGTGCTTATAAGAAAACACAAGCTAAGTCTTGTGATGTGTCTCTTGTAAACATGAGTTTGTTCTTGGAATGTGCTTTCTTTCCTTCCCAGGTGTAGTAAGTAGGAGTGGATTTACTAAAGATTATTTTGCTACTGTTACTCAAAATATTATAGCCTGAACTAATATGTCCCTTGCTTAGCCTTCAGATTATAAATTGCCTGTTGCTCTGTATAAAGTCACTCATTGCATGAGACTTCATTCAGGCCACCTCATGGTTAGGCTTCTTGTTCCAGGTCCTCTGAGCGGTGACAGGAGTGTTTCCGGCTACCTCATCCCACTCGTCATATTTGTGTGTAGCGATCATCATTGAATTTGCGGAAGCTAAAAATAAACACATGATGGGACTTCTGCTAGGGTGCTAGTGTCAGGCTTTGATAGTCAAGCTGAGGAAGGCTTTTTCTTTTTCTTCTGGAACACTGATTCAGCCATGCTGAGTTCATTGTGAGTTCATCATATATAAATAGGCTGTTGGAGTGGCCCATGAAAGGGGATGAAGGGGCCGTATATAAGGCAGTAGTATCTGATAGGCTAATTCAGAAAGAAAAACAAAAAAACACCAGGGTTTTGAACCTGATTTTTTTATATATTTACTCATTTATTTATTTATTTATTAAAATGGGGGCTTCCTATGTAGCTCTGATTGGCTTGCTACTTACTTACTAGGTAGCCTTAACTGACTTTGAAGTTATAACAGTCTTCTTGCCTCAGATTTCTGAATGCTGGAATTACCTGTTTGTGCCACTGTGCCTGTCTGAAGCCTGATTTTTATGAAGTAACGCTGGCTTATGCTAATGTGAGGCACAAGGGCAGTCTAGTTTAGACCACTGAGTCTGATGTGTTTCTAGACTATCAAGAGAGCAAATTAAGTGGATCTGTAGAGAAGAATAGAGAAGAAATCACAGATATTTATATCCAGAAAGCAAAAGTTGATTTTCAAAGTAGTCAAAAGTCCCTGGAGACCTCAACTCTAATGAAGATTATGTTTCAAAAGAAAAAGAAGGAAGACAATGAATCTTTAAAATTTTATTTTGAGTGTTTTGCTTGTGAGTATACATGTACACCATATGAATGTATATAACTTGTTTGTGCCAACTTCCCACAGAAGCCAGAAGAGCATGCCAGATCCCCTGCAACTGAGATTGTGGATGGTTTTGAGCCACTGTGTATATGCTGGGAACCAAACCCAGGTCCTCTACAAGAACAGCAACTCTCCAGTCCCAAGAAAAAGCTCTTTTAAGATACACTATCATCTCTCAGAAACTAGGGAAGTGGAGGGAGAATGGAGGAACAGAAATACTTATTCCCATCCCATGTGCAAAAAGACTTTCCCTTTTTCTTCATCTGATTATATACATGGATAGTACATTGAGAAATCATTGAACATACCTACTACATGTGTACAATTGTTACTTTTCTTGTCATCATTGTGACTAAATGGTCTGCAGAAGTAACTTAAAGAGGAAGGATTGATTAGGCTCCTGGTTTTAGAGATGTCAGTGTATCAGAGAAGAGCCTTTTGTATCACACCTGATGAGAATCAGGAAAAGAACTACTAGTGCTCAGAGGGCTTTCTCGCTTTTCCTTTGTATTCTCTCTGGGTCCCCATCCTAGAGGATGAACGGATGTTCATGTGGGCTTTGAGGTTTCCAGGCATGAGCAGTTCCCAGTGTTCTGTCTGTCCCACTGTTGTGCATTAAGATGTGAGCTCCCAGGTCTTCATTTGTTCTGCCATCATAAATGCTAATCCTCTAAAATCATAAACCAAATTAAACTTATTTGTTTGTTTGTTTGTTTGTTTGTTTCTTTAGGTTTTTTTGAGACAGGATCTCTCTGTGTAGGCTTGGCTAGCCTGAAACTTACTCTATAGACCAGGATGTCTCAAACACTTAGAGACCTACCTGCCTCTGCTTCCCAAGCGCTGGAATTAAATGCACATGTCACCACTACCCAGCTAAACTCTTTCTTTCATAAGTTACCTTGGTCATGGTGTTTTCTCACAGCAATAGAAAAGTAACTGTTCTGTTCAGTAACCCAGTAGGAGCAAACAAGCAGGACTTTGCTGGGTGGAAACGAGTCAGAGGTTCCTGCCTGTCTTAATTCAGGTTTCCCTTGCCGGGAAGAGACACCATGACCAAGGCAACTCTGATAAAGGCAAACTTTTAACTGAGGCTGGCGAGATTCAGTCCATTGTCTTCTGTCTGTACACTGCTACACCAGCCTCTCCCCTAGTTTCAAAGAGCTCACGCTCATGTTTACTTCTCCAACTTCCTAGTTTGTTTTCAGAGTCATTCTTATAAATGAATGGATCTGGTCCTAACTTCTGAGTAAATACATTTCTAATCAATATTGATATTGATTTAGATAACCACAACAGATAACACCCAGGTGTCTGTGGGCTGTCAAAGTGTCCTTATGTCTCTTTACCCTGGGGTAGTAGAGGGAGTCAGGAGCCTGGATCCAGTTGGTTCTACTCTCTAGAGAGGCCTCAGCCCACATGAACTTTTCCAGTGTTAGAGCAAGATGGTGAACAAAGGCATTTCAGAAGAGTCCTGTTTCTTGTGTTCATTTTACCATTGTTGTATCTGTGTATTCCGAGTTGGTCACAGCACATAATCGAGGCTGAATTTCATTCTGAGATGATAGGTAAGCAGCAGTCAGGAAATAGGTCCTAATCTGGGCTCCAATAATCACTGGTTCATACTTTGAGTTCCTGTTACGGGCATTGGGCTGCTTGTAAAATGAGGATGTTGGTTCTAGCCTGGCCAGCCTTACTCTGGTCACAGTCAGTGCTTGAGATTGTATGGGAATGAGGTAGTCTAGAAACATGCCTCACGGAGTCAGCAACACTGTCCCAGTCTAACTTACTATCACATGACAGATACTAGTATTGTCTTCTTCCCTCTGCCATCTCTCTGTTTGCTGATGCAGCCCTTCTCACCATCGTGGGTGCATTGGTTCCTGGCTCCCACTTTGCTTAGTGGTATGTCTCTTCTTCCTTAGCCAAAGCCTGCAGTGTTTCACGGTGAGATGCAGCGCAGCGATGGCTCATGAGGAGGACCTATACATGGATACCACATTAAAGGTTAGCGCCGGCCTCTGTTCACAGTAGAACACTGAGCTCAGTGGAGCACATGAATACTTGCACGTTGTTTTTTAGCCTGAATTTGTTGAAAACGAAAAACCCATAAAGGTCGTATTCATTGTGCTGGGTAATTTTATGTCAACTTGATAGGAGGGAACTCCAATAGAGAAAATGCCTCCATAAGATCAGGCAAGCAGTGGAGCATCTTCTTAATTAGTGATTGATGGGGGAGGGGTGCCATCCCTTGGCTGGTGACCCTGAATTCCACAAGAAAGCACGCTGAGGGGGCAGTGACGAGCAAGCCAATAAGCAGCATGCCCCCACGGCCTCTGTATCAGCTCTCGTTTTCAGGTTCTAGCCCTGCTTGAATTCTTGTCCTGACTTTGTTCAATGATGGACTATGTTGTGGAAATGTGAGCCAAATGAACCCTTCTTCCCTCCTGGTCTTGCTTTTGGTCATGGTGTTTCATCATAGCAATAGTAATGCTAATTAATATATTTATTAAATACATGTTCTGGATAGAAGCTAGTAAGCATTTCTGATGTGTGATTTGACAACTTTGAAGATTGTTTCAAAGTGTTTTAAAGTGTTATAAGTGATAGGTATAGTGTACCTTTAGGATAGCATTTCTCAACTGCTATGTCTTGACCCCTTTGGCAAACCTCTATCTCCAAAATATTTACATTATGATTTATAACAGTAGGAAAATTACAGTTATAAAGTAGCAATGAAAATAATTTTATGGTTGGAGCATACGACACTATGAGGAACTGAATTAAAGAGTCATAGCATTAGGAAGGTTGAGAACCACTGCTTTAGAGGGTGGTTCATAACTATGTATTTGTTTATCTTTGTTTTTAGCCTTTCTTTCCCCCTTCATACAGCAGCCCAGGCTGGCCTGGAATTTGCTATATAAGCCTGGCTGGCCTCTGACTTAGATCACTACTTTGCCAGTCTTTAAAGTGCTGGGATCACAGGTTTTACAGTCTTGCTTTTAAAGACATATTGGCAGCAATTGTACAGAACTATTAACACACTATGGTCAGCATTGTGTAATTGAATGTGATGCATGAAAGTTGTTTCTTTTACTGTCATCAGAATACAATTATTTTCCAAACCTTTGTTACAAGATATGCTAGATCAGTCATCAGTTCATTTTTGTTTTTACTAAGAATAGCCTTAGTATCAGAAAAGCTTTGATTACAAGTGAATGTAGGAATGTAGTTTCTGATGATCATCTGACTTTGAATTTCTTTTCAAAATTCTTTGAATTTTGAAATGCAGTCATTTGTATATTATCTGTGCTGTTTTACTTCTTTTATTTTTGAATATTTTATTTATTTACATTTCACATGTTATCCCCTCTTCCCCTCCTCCCCTCCACCATAAACCCCCAACCCATCCCTCTTCCTCCTTTTTGCTTTTACACTATTTTAATTTCATGTAAGTGTTAAGATCTGTTAGGTATAAGTTAATTGAATGAATTTTTGTAACAAGTGTGCATACTGCAAGCAGCCCCCAAATTATGCTGTCCTGGTTTTTACAGATTACTTTATGTCTCCCTACAACCTTTAGTGCCCTTTCTGGGATGGGTGGCAGAGTCCTGTCTGTTAATGATTATTTGTTTGTTTGGTTTTTGTTGTTTTTTTTTGTTTTTTTTTGGTTTTTGTTTTGTTTTCGAGACAGGGTTTCTCTGTGTAGTCCTGGCTGTCCTGGAACTCACTTTGTAGACCAGGCTGGCCTCAAACTCAGAAATCCACCTGCCTCTGCCACCCAAGTGCTGGGACTAAAGGTGTGTGCCACCACTGCCTGGCTGTTAATGATTATTAATAGATATGATATTTAGTTAGTAAATAGCTATTTGGTCCTGCCTAGTGAGCCTGAGGTACTGTTTTGCTATTGTTTTGTTTTTTGAGACAGAGTTTCTCTGCATATCCCTGGCTTTCCTGGCACTTGCTCTGTAGACCAGAACTTTTTCCTCAAACTCATAGAGCTGCCTGACTCTGCCTCCCAGTGAGTGCTGAGGTTAAAGGTGTGCACAACCACTGCCCAGCTGAGGTACTGTTACCACAGTGCTATTTGCAGATATCTGGAGAGTGATAGTGTCCTATAGAGACACATGGCCCAGGCAGCTAGACTTAGTTCACAAGAAAGGGGTTAGGTTAGGATCAGGCAAACATACAAGCGTTTCTTTTACATGGTCACTTAAAAGTGCTACAGTGTGGCATCTGATTAGGCCCAGAGACTTCATCTAGTAGAGATGTCACTGGTGGAAAGGTAACGACCAGACTTCTCATCCAGCAAGGTCTTCAAGGACTACTCTGCAGAAGCTCCCTCATCTGTGAGGACCTCTCTGTATCTATAGTTAGAAAAGATCTATAGAGCAGATGGTTACTGACATGCTAGGTTAGTACTCTAAAGAACAAGAACTGGGTAGAAGATTTTTATCAAATGAACAGACTGACATTAGTTTGTTTTTAAAGACAGGGTCTCATGTATTTCAGATTGGTCTTTAACTTTGTAGCAGACTGTAGTCTTTATCTTCTGATCATCTTGCCTCTACCTCTTCAGTGTAGGGATTATAGGCATGAACCACTACCCCTGCTATGCTGTGCTGGTAATTGAACCCAGGACTTCATATACCCTTCCAACTAAGTGACATCCCCAGCCCTGACTTTTGAAGATGAGGTTCACATACCTTCATTCCTGGGGTTAAATTTGTAATATATCCTTTATTAGGCTTGCCCACCTGTCAGTATGGACGTTTGTGCTCTAAGGATACAGCTTTTCATAGGTTTGAAAGCCATCTGTCATTTTAAAAACCACATCATACTTCTGACGAAGGCAGAACCTGAGGCCATTCCAGAGAGAAGAGAGTCACCCAAGAGACTTCTGTAAGCATTCCCCTAGCCCTACACATCTCTGCTAGTTTCTGGAACCAAGTATAACTGGTATATTTTATGATTATCTTAGTTTTATTATTTTAATTGAAACTCAGAATGATCAGATAGATGGCTTTTCCAGAGAAAATAAAAAAGGTGTAAATATCTTTATAATATTGCTTATAATTTACCATGGAACTTTTATAAGCAATAAATTATAAAATAGTTTGAGTAGCTATCACCTGTACTATGAATAAGAATCTAAAAGACATGCCTTCTCTGTGGAACTATGGGGATAGACAGAACCTGTAATATTAGTCCTGACCACAAAGTTTTTTACTACTTTTCTTCTTTGGCCTTTAAGCACTTGTATTTTTTTATCCAGTGGTCATTTATATTGTAAAAGAACTTATTACTATATTTTTTAGATCAAAGAATAATCCATTTTATATTAAAAACAATACATCACAGTAATAGTAAGAGATAAGATAATATTGTAAGCCAACTCACAGGCTTATGTATCCTGAACATTTCCCAGTGATGTGAATATTTTACATGTTGTTTCTGTTAAGATTTTATGGTCTATGGCATGCTAAGACTCATGGTAGCCATGGTGAAGAGATCCAGAACAAAGCTGATGCATGCCTGTTTGGAGAACTTTTTTTTTTTTTATTGATGAGTACACTGTAGCTGTCTTCAGACACACCAGAAGAGGGCATCCAATCTCATTACGGATGGTTGTGAGCCACCATGTGGTTGTTGGGATTTGAACTCAGGACCTCTGGAAGAGCAGTCAGTGCTCTTAACCGCTGAGCCATCTCTCCAGCCCCCTGGAGAACTTATTATTGGAGAGTTGGAAGCAAATTGGCTTATCAGTTGATGACAGAATAGTAAATTCCATGTACCTGTGAAGGTCTGTGAACTGTGGATAATGACTATGTGTATGCTAATTAACCAAGGAAAACTTAAATGGAAGTGATGTCATACTTGTATTATTTTACAGTACCCAATATTTATAGGTGAAAACTGTAATTTATTAATAACATGTCTGCTAATTTTGATTCTTTTCAGTTCTAGAAAAGATGCCAGTGTTAGGAGCGGAATCCCCCAAGTACCAGAGGCTGGATGGAATCTTTATATCGTGAATACCACTGCACCAGTTCAGCTGTACAAAGAAATGGTACTTTTTCAGACATCTTATTCTTTTTTTTTTATAATTTTTTTTATTGGATATTTTATTTACATTTCATATGTTGTCCCCTTACCTCATCCCCCACCCACCCAGGAACCCCCTATCCCCTTACCCCTCCTCCTTCTTCTCTGTGGATGTAACCTCTATCTACACCCCCCCACTCCCACTTTCCCACCCTCAAAATTCCCACCCCCTGGGGCGTCCAGGCTTCATGAGGTTAAGGATCTCATCTTCCACCTATGCCCAGCAGGGCCCTCCACTCTTACGTATTCAGCTGAAGCCCTGGATCCCTCCCTAAGTGCTCCCAGGCTGGTGGTTTAGACCCTGGGAGCTGTGGTTGGTTGGTATTGTTGCTCTCCTCATAGTGCCACAAACCCTTTCAGCTCCTTCAGTCCTCACTCTAACCCCTCCATTGAGAACCCCATGATCAGTTCAATGGCTAGTTGTGAGCATCTGCCTCTGAATATGTCAGACTCTTGAAGGCCTCTGAGGAGACATCCATATCAGGCTCTTATCAGCATGCACTTCCTGACTTCCACATCAGTATCTACCTTTGGTGACTGCACAAGGGATGGATACTCAGGTGGAATGGTCTTCAGATGGCCCCTCCTTCAGTTTCTGTCCCTCACTTTCTCTCCATATTTGCTCCCTTGAGTATTTTGTTGCTCCTTCTAAGAAGAACTGAATCACTGCCACTTGGTCTTCCTTCTTTATGAGCTTCATATGGCCTGTGAGTTGCATCTTGGGCATTTCAAGGTTCTGGGCTAATAGCCAATAATCAGTGAGTGAATACCATGTGTGTTCTTTTGTGATTGGCTTACTTCACTCAGGATGATGATTTCTAGTTCCATCCATTTACCTAGGAAACTCTCGAATTCATTGTTTTTAATAGCTGAGTAATACTCCATTGTGTAAATATACCACATTTTTTGAATCCATTCCTCAGTTGAAGGACATCTGGGTTCTTTCCAGCTCCTGGCTATTATAAATAAGGCTGCTATGAACATAGTTGAGCATATGTCCTTGTTATATGTTCGAGCATCTTCTGGGTATATACCTAGGAGTGGTATAGCTGGATCCTCAGGTAATGCTATGTCCAATTTTCTGAGGAACAGAAACTGAGAACACTGATTTCCAAAGTGGTTGCACCATCTTGCAGTCCCACCAACAATGGAGGAGTGTTCCTCTTTCTCCACACCCTCACCAGCATCTACTATCACCTGAGTTTTTAATCTTAGCCATTCTGACTGGTGTAAGATGGAATCTCAGGGTTGTTTTGATTTGCATTTCCCTGATGACTAAGGACACTGAACATTGCTTTAGGTGCTTCTCGGCCATTCGAGTTTCTTCTGTGGAAAATTCTTTGTTAAGCTCTATACCCCATTTTTTAATAGGGTAATTTGGTTGTCTGGAGTCTAATTTCTTGAGTTCTTTGTATATATTGGATATTAGCCCTCTATCAGATGTAGGATTGGTAAAGATCTTTTCCCAATTTGTTGGTTGTCGTTTTGTCCTACTGATAGTGTCCTTTGCCTTACAGAAACTTTGCAATTTTATGAAGTCCCATTTGTCAATTCTCGATCTTAGAGCATATGCCATTGGTGTTCTGTTCAGGAACTTTTCCCCTGTGCCCAAGTATTCGAGGCTCTTCCCCACCTTCTCTTCTATTAGCTTCAGTGTATCTGGTTTTATGTGGAGGTCCTTTATCCACTTAGACTTGAGCTTTGTACAAGGAGATAAGAATGGATCAATTTTCATTCTTCTACATGTTGTCCTCCAGTTGAACCAGCACCATTTGTTGAAAATGCTGTCCTTTTTCCACTGGACAGTTTTAGCTCCTTTGTCAAAGATCAAGTGACCATAGGAGTGTGGGTTCATTTCTGGGTCTTCAATTCTATTCCATTGATCTTCCTGCCTGTCTCTGTAGCAATACCAGGTAGTTTTTATCACTATTGCTCTGTAGTACAGCTTGAGGTCAGGGATGGTGATTCCTCCAGAAGTTCTTTTATTGTTTCGAATAGTTTTCGCTATCCTGGGTTTTTTGTTATTCCATATGAATCTGAGAATTTCCTTTTCTAACTCTGTGAAGAATTGAGTTGGGATTTTAATGGGGATTGCATTGAATCTGTAGATTGCTTTTGGCAAGATGGCCATTTTTATTATATTAATCCTGCCAATCCATGAGCATGGGAGATCTTTCCATCTTCTGAGATCTTCTTCGATTTCTTTCTTCAGGGACTTGAAGTTCTTGTCGTACAGGTCTTTCACTTGCTTGGTTAGATTCACACCAAGGTATTTCATATTATTTGCAACTATTGTGAAGGGTGTCATTTCCCTAATTTCTTTTTCAGTCTGTTTATCTTTCATGTAGAGGAAGGCTACTGATTTGTTTGAATTGATTTTATAACCAGCTACTTTGCTGAAGTTGTTTATCAGGTTTAGGAGTTCTCTGGTGGAAGTTTGGGGGTCACTTAAGTATACTATCATATCATCTGCAAATAGTGAGATTTTGACTTCTTCCTTTTCTATTTGTATCCCTTTGACTTCTTTTTGTTGTCTAATTGCTCTGGCTAGGACTTCCAGTACTATATTGAATAGGTAGGGGGAGAGTGGGCAGCCTTGTCTAGTCCCTGATCTTAGTGGGATTGCTTCAAGTTTCTCTCCATTTAGCTTGATGTTGGCTACTGGTTTGCTGTAAATTGCTTTTACTATGTTTAGGTATGGGCCTTGAATTCCTGATCTTTCCAAGACTTTTATCATGAAGGGATGTTGAATTTTGTCAAATGCTTTCTCAGCATCTAGTGAGATGATCATGTGGTTTTTTTCTTTGGGTTTGTTTATATAGTGGATTACATTGATGGATTTCCGACTATTGAACCATCCCTGCATTCCTGGGATAAAACCTACTTGATCATGATGGATGATTGTTTTGATGTGTTCTTGGATTCGGTTTGCTAGAATTTTATTGAGTATTTTTGCATCGATGTTCATAAGGGAGATTGGTCTGAAGTTCTCTTTCTTTGTCATGTCTTTGTGGGGTTTGGGTATGAGTATAATTGTAGCTTCATAGAACGAATTGGGTAGTGTTCCTTCTGTTTCTATTTTGTGGAATAGTTTGAAGAGAATTGGTATTAGGTCTTCCTTGAAGGTCTGATAAAATTCATCACTAAAACCATCTGGTCCTGGGCTTTTTTTAGTTGGGAGCCTTTTAATGACTGCTGCTATTTCCCTAGGGGTTATGGGACTATTTAGATGGTTTATCTTCTCCTGGTTTAACTTTGGGACCTGGTATCTGTCTAGGAAATTGTCCATTCCATCCAGGTTTTCCAGTTTTGTTGAGTATAGGCCTTTGTAGTAGGATCTGATGATTTTTTTAATTTCTTCATTTTCTGTTGTTTTGTCTCCTTTTTCAGTCCTGATTTTATTAATTTGGATACTGTCTCTGTGCCCTCTGGTTAATCTGGCTAAGGGTTTATCTATCTTGTTGATTTTCTCAAAGAACCAGCTCCTGATTTTATTGATATTTTGTATTGTTCTTTTTGTTTCTGTTTGGTTGATTTCAGCCCTGAGTTTGATTATTTCCTGCCTTCTACTCCTCCTGGGTGTATTTGCTTCTTTTTGTTCTAGAGCTTTTAGTTGCGCAGTCAAGTTATTAGTGTGTGCTCTTTCCAGTTTCTTTTTGTAGGCACTTAGAGCTATGAGTTTTCCTCTTATCACTGCCTTCATGGAGTCCCACAAGTTTTGGTATGATGTGTCCTCATTTTCATTGAATTCTAAAAAGTCTTTAATTTCTTTCTTTATTTCTTCCTTGACCAAGTCATCATTGAGTAGAGAGTTGTTCAGTTTCCATGTGCACGTGGGTTTTCCATTGGTTTTGTCATTATTAAAGACCAGTCTTATTCCGTGGTGATCTGATAAGATGCAAGGGATTATTTCAATCTTTTTGTATCTGTAGAGGCCTGTTTTGTGACCAATTATGTGGTCTATTTTGGAGAAGGTACCATGAGGTGCTGAGAAAAAGGTATATTCTTTTGTTTTAGGATGAAATGTTCTATAGATGTCTGTTAAGTCCATTTGGTTCATAACTTCTGTTAATGTCAAAGTATCTCGGTTTAGTTTCTGTTTCCATGATCTGTCCATTGCTGAGAGTGGGGTGTTGAAATCCCCCACTATTATTGTGTGAGGTGTAATGTGTGTTTTGAGCTTTAGTAAAGTTTCTTTTATGTATGTAGGTGCCCTTGCATTTGGAGCATAGATGTTCAGAATTGAGAGTTCACCTTGGTAGATTTTTCCTTTGATGAGTATGAAGTGTCCTTCCTTATCTTTTTTGATTAATTTTGGATGAAAGTCGATTTTATTTGATATTAGAATGGCTACTGCAGCTTGTTTCTTGGGACCATTGGCTTGGAAAATTGTTTTCCACCCTTTTATTCTGAGGTAGTGTCTGTCTTTGTCACTGAGGTGTGTTTCTTGTATGCAGCAAAATTCTGGGTCTTGTTTGTGTATCCAGTCTGATAGTCTGTGTCTTTTTATTGGGGAATTGAGACCATTGATGTTAAGAGATATTAAGGAAAAATGATTGTGGCTTCCTGTTATTTTTGTTATTAGAGGTAAAGTTATGTTTGTATAGTTATCTTCTTTTGGGGTTGTTGGAAGATTACTTCCTTGCTTTTTCTAGGTTGTAGTTTCCCTCCTTGTGTTGACGTTTTCCATCAATTATCCTTTGAAGTGCTGGGTTTGTGGGAAGATTTTGTGAAAATTTGGTTTTGTCATGGAATATCTTGGTTTCACCATCTATAGTGATTGAGAGTTTTGCTGGGTATAGTAATCTGGGCTGGCAATTGTGTTCTCTTAGGGTCTGTATGATGTCAGTCCAGGCTCTTCTGGCTTTTATAGTCTCTGGTGAGAAGTCTGGTGTAATTCTTATAGGTCTGCCTTTATATGTTACTTGACCTTTTTCCCTTACTTCTTTTAGTATTTTTTCTTTGTTTTGTGCATCTGATGTTTTGATTATTATGTGACGGGAAGTATTTCTTTTCTGGTCTAGTCTATTTGGTGTTCTGTAGGCTTCTTGTATGTTTATGGGCATCTTGTTCTTTAGGTTAGGGATGTTTTCCTCAATAATTTTGTTGAAGATATTTACTGGCCCTTTAAGTTGGGAATCTTCATTCTCATCTATACCTAGTATCCTTAGGTTTGGTCTTCTCATTGTGTCCTGGATTTCCTGGATGTTTTGAGTTAGGAGTTTTTTGGATTTTGCATTTTCTTTGATAACTGTGTCAATATTTTCCACCGTATCTTCTGCATTTGAGATTCTCTATTCTATCTCTTGTATTCGGTTGGTGATGCTTGCGTCTATGACTCCTGATCTCTTTCTTAGGTTTTCTATTTCCATGGTTGTCTCCTTTTGAGCTTTCTTTATTGTTTCTATTTCCATTTTCAGATCCTGAATGTTTTTGTTTAATTCCTTCTTTGTGTTTTCTTGCATTTCTTTAAGGGATTTCTATGATTCCTCTTTAAGGGCTTCTATCTGTTTATTTGTACTCTCCTGTATTTCTTTAAGGGAGTTACTTAATTCCTTCTTATAATCCTCTATCATCATCATGAGAAGTGATTTTAATTCTGAATCCTGCTTTTCAGGTGTGATGGGGTGTCCAGGGCTTGCTATATTGGGAGAACTGGGTACTGATGATGCCAAGAAACTTTGGTTTCTGTTGCTTATGTTCTTGCCCTTGCCTTTCGCCATCTGGTTAACTCTAGTGTTACCTGCCCTCACTGTGTGAGACTGGAGTCTGTATTTCCAGTTATCTTGCTTGTTGCAGAGCTCCTCAGAGTCCAGATGTCTCTGTGGTCTTATGCTCCTAATCTCCTTGGTGTCTGCTGCTCTGAGTGCAGTGGCTCCTCTAGGATGACCTAGGAGTCAGTATCGGCTGCTCTGAGTGCAGTGGCTCCTCTAGGATGACCTAGGAGTCAGTATCTCCGCAGGACAGGAGCAGACCAACTCTGTGTCTTCCTCAGCCCAAAGGACCAGACAGGGGAGGAAGGGTCAGACATCTTATTCTTTATAGAAATTTAGAGTGAAATTAGGTATCAGAGGCTGAGTCTAGGCAGACATTGCTCTTGTTGCTGCCTAATCTCTGTGCCTTGTATTTCACCAAGGAAACTTCAAGTGAGGAAAAGAAAGTGAATTTAAATAATTATACATTCAGGACACTTCATCCAGACAACTTCCAGCCTCCATCATGACAGTCAAGCATGTATCTTTCTTAGCCTTGTTTTTACAGCTTCTGACATTTAAGAGATAGTATTAGTTCTCTCAGTAAGGGGGAGACCCCTTACTCATACCCCCCCCCCCAGAGAGGACTGCTGAATTAGTTTAAGCACAAGTAGCCATTGACATTGAGTCCCAGTGTGCTGGTTGGTTTTTCTCCACATGCCGCAAACCTAGACATAATCTGGGAAGAGGAAATCTTAATTGATTCTTCCATCAGATTTCCCTGTAGGCAGGTCTGTGGGGTGTTGTCTTAATCTCTGAGGGAAGAAGGCCTAGCCCACGGTTAATGCCGACTCATTATCAGGTGTTCCTAAGTGATCTAAGAAAGCAAGTGGAGCAAGCTTTGTAGCAAGTCCAGAAACAGTTCTGCTTCTGTACCAGTTCCTGTCTCCACATCTTGGCTTCCCTCAATGTAAACTCTTTCCTCCTCCAGGTTGAGTTTGATTAGTGTTTTATCATAGAAACAGAAGCTAAACTAAAGCACCTAGTAAAGAGAATGGAAAAATGGAGTAGGAAAGCTCAGATCATTTATCTCTATCTTATTCTTTCTTTGGAGTGTAACAGGTTGTCCCCAGGTATAATAGCTACTGCAGCTACAGCTTGTGTGGGGCTTAGAATGGGCATTCCTGTCCTGTTCTAAGAGTCACAATTCCTGCTTGGAAGGAATCTGACATTGGCCAAGGACAAGGAAATGGGCTTCAGGCAGGAATCTGATATTAGGCTAGAACAAAGAAGTAATTTCAGGCAGGAATCTAAATCTTAGGCTAGAAACTGAAGAAGTAGGCTTCAGGCACAAAAATGATTTTAGGCTTGGACAGGGAAGTTGGCTCAGATATTTTGGTCATCTTGAGAAGCCCTTAGAAACAGTGATGACGGGAGTGTTCACAGGACTTTGATTATTGCCTTGCTTGTTCTTTGACTATTTGTGTTTATTGTCTTGCTTGTTCCTTGACTATTTGCATCTATTGTATTGCTAGTTCCTCAACCTAGAACTGATCTTAATACTTCATGTAATTAAAATGGTATAAAAGCAAAAAGGAGGAGGGATTCAGTAGGGGGTTTATGGGGGTGAGGTGGGGAAAGGGGATGACATCTGAAATGTAAATAGATAAAATATCAAAAAAAAGAAAAAGAGTCACAGTTCCCTACTCATCTCTGGCAATTAAAATACTTTTCCTTTAAATAACGCCAAGCTTAGAGAAGTAGTAAGAATTGAATAAAATACAAAGAGAGCCTTATAGCTAACACACAGATTGTCTGTATTCCTCCCTATTCACCCTCATGGGGTACCCCATCCTTTCTCAACACAATTATTTCCCTTGGTCTATTGATAAGTAACTGCACAGTCACAGAGTTTTGACTCTTAAATAATCAGGTACTGTCCTGTTTAACCACATACAGTAAGCCATATGCTGCAGTAAATCTAATCTTGACACAATATCTAGTTCATCATGGTTTATATCCTACCCAGTTTAGTCAGTCATGACTTCATAGCTTTCCCACCAATCCAGTCTAGGATCAGGTAACATGCCTAATTATGTTCCATTAGCTCCCTTTAATCTAGACCATTCCAAGAGTCTTTCCTTTTATTTTATAACATTAACATTTTGGGGACAGATTTCCTCTCTACTTTTTCTTTGTTTCGACAATATTCTTAATTTTGTTACTTTTTAATGATTAGACTATGGTTATACATTCTCAGGCAGAAAACTACATAGATAAAGTTATATTTTTCTACACTGTGGAAGCAGATAATAACATTGATACCTCACTGGTGGTGTCAATTTTGGTAATATTGTTAAGTATTGATTGACTTATTTCTGATATTTTTACACTAGTAATTATATCAACTTTGTCCTGGAAAGTCTTAGATCTCATCTAAATGTGAGTTCTGAAATCTGATGATTCTGGTTATTGAGTTAGCGGGTGATGGCCCACACCCCACTGTGAGCTATAGAGCCATAGAATTAGATGTCATAATTAAAGTCACTAGGTGAGACTCAACAGGGGAGACATGTTCGAAGTTTGAAAAAGCTAAGTCACAGACCTATAAAGAAAAAAACTGATTATTTTAAGTATGTTCAAAAGCCTTATCAAATTGGGAACAAGTTATTGATAACTACATTATTAATATTATAATATCATTTGTAATTTCATAATGCTTTAAGCTGTTAACAAAGTAATGTTTGTAATCATAAGTGTATTAATTTGGTTTATAGATTGTGGAGAAAGAAAACTCTGCAAAAGTTCTATTAATGACCAGGTCAGGGTGTTTTTGCCAACTTGACAAAAACTAGAGTTATCTGGGAAGAGAAACCTTGTTCGAGAAAATACCTGTATCAGATTGGCCTGTAGGCAAGTCTGTAGGATGATTTCTTGATTAAAGGTTGATGTGGAAGAGCCTGGCTCACTGGGACAGTACCACCCATGTACAGGTGAGTCCGGATTATGTAACAAAGCCGACTGAGGCTGGAGAAATGGATCAGTGGTTAAGAGCACTTGTTGCTCTTGTAGGGAACCCAGGTCTAATTCTTAGAACCCACACTGTACCTCCTAACTATCCATAACTACAGTTCTGGTAGGGCTGATGCCCTCTTCTGACCTTCAGGCATTCATGAGGTATACAGACATACTACATCCACGGAAAGCATTCAAACATTCAGATACATAAAATTAATTAAATAAATCTTTAAAAAAAAAAAGTAAGAGAAGGAAAATAAAGCAGGCCAAGCAAGTCTAAGCAGCAGTCCCTCTGGTCTCTGTTTCAGTGTTTGCCTCCAGGTTTCTTACTTAGCTTCCATCAGTGACAGACTGTGACGTGAAGGCCAAATAAACCTTTAGTCCCCAAGTTGCCTTGATGGTGGTATTTTATTGCAGCAATAAAATAAAACTAAGGCAATAAGCAACCACTTATTTATTTAATTTTAGTGTTTAATATACCCATATATTAATTTTAATAACAAAATGTAACAGTTCTTAAGAGTGGGACTGGGGTGGGGAATGGACAGCCTTCTTCAGAGGCCCTAGCTGTTTGTCTTCTTGTTTCAGGTAGACTACAGTAACAGCTACAAGACTGTGAAAACCGAGAGCTGTCTCCACTTGCTGAGCGAGGCTCATCTGCTGGTGACAGCTGCCCTGATGGATGGTAGTCAGCTGGAGCCTGCAGAGAAAGCGGAGCTCCTGGAAGCCTTTAAAGAAAGCTGTGCACACCTTGGAGACTGTTATAGCAGGTGAGGGAGGCCTTTGGAGTGTTGTTACAGAGTTTGCATGCACTTACCAGGATTTTTATCTCTGGGAGGTGGTTCATTTTCTCATCTGTTTCACAAGCATGCTGTGTGTCAGGTCCGTATGTAGGTATGTTGTAGGCTTAGAGATACACAATGAATATGACCTACCCAGGTCTTGAAAGTGTCACAGCTTCTTAGAGACGTAATAGACCCACTGCCTAACGTTTGGATTTGGAGGGTGATCGTATTTATTTACTTACTTACTTTCTTTTATTTTATTTTGTTTTTAGGATTTGAGGGACAGATGCTTAGAGAAAAAGAACTGAGATGGTTTTGGTACTTGTTTGTTGTCTGTTAGCTTGAGGGAGGGGTGTAACTGGAACAGTCTGAGAGATTAATATTAGTAGTCAGTGCTTTCATGATATCAGAAAGGCATATTAAGGTCAGTAGAGTTTTGTATTTCTGAGGACCACTTTTTTAAATTTGTTATTGATTCTTTGTAAATTTGACATCATGCCCTCCAGTCCCACTCATCTCCTTGTTCCTTCACACCCCCCCCCAACAAACAAATAGAACAAAACAAAAAGAAAAACCAAGAAACAATAACGCAAAACATCTCTTCTTGGAAGCCATAGTGTATAAGTGTGTCACACAGTATACACTATTCTCTATACATCTGTCCTTGCAAATGTTTATTACGAGTCATTGGCATGTGCTTCAGTATCAACACTGGAAGCTCACTGGGACTCCTGTCTGGTGTCCTGATGTTGCCCTGTGTCAGGAGATCCTGAAGCTTTGGATCTGCTGGACCAGCCCCTTCATGAGGTCCATTAGTTCATAGATGAGGTAGATGTTGGGGTGGCCCAACATCTGTATCTACCCTGTGTCGAAGCCTGATCGGCAGCTGGGTTGTTCAGCCTGCCAGAGCTCTCCTGCACCTCCACAACCAGAGCCAGCACTGTCCTGGCTAGCTTACCCAATGCTGCAGCCTGCAAGGACCCAGGCCAGCTCTCCTGCCCTCATGCCCTCAGGGCCAGCCACACTGTGCTGCTCAGGTGGGGCCAGCTCTCCAATTCTGAGAATCATGTGCTTATAAAAATTTTTGTAGACAATGTTTTATAGGCTTACTTCACCTGTGTAAGTGGTTATGAGTGACTGAGATAGACTACAAATGCCATTTTTTGAGTTATATTAAATATTAAAATTTATTTAATGAATGATTGCTTTTCTACCTTTAATAACCCCAGAAAAAAAATACTAATTAGAGTGACTTTATGAAATCAAGCTGTGAGGCTTGTCTTTGAAAAGCATTATCTGTTTTATTACTTTACTGTGTTAAGTAACTGGCATAGAAATGTACATTTGAAACCCTTTAAAATTTCTTCTCTTTAGGCTTAACACTGAGCAATCCCATCTTGCCTTGCCATACTATAAGATGTCTGGTTTGTCTCTGGCTGAAGTCTTGGCCCGTGCAGATTGGACAGAAGAGAGTGAATCACAGAAATCTGAAAAAGGATTAGTATTTTATATTAATCATTCTCTTTATGAAAACCTGGAAGAATTAAGTGAAGTGAGTATAATTTTCTATAAATTTACAGCTTCTCTTTTTAACTTTTCATTTTAATATATTTTTTAGTTAGTAGTATTTAGAACTTAAGTTCCAAAATTTTCTTCTTTTTTTTTTCCTAAAAAAATTAACATGCCCTTTACTTCTTTAATGGTCTTAGAATTATAGCTTGGAAAAGAATTTAGGCATGACCTTCTCATGTTTCCTCAGTATTCAGCATGGAGGCTATTATGGCTGAGGGACCTGCTAGTCACAGTGAGATATATTCTCAAGAGAAGGACAAAATCTGGTCCCTGTCTTCCTCTGCAGTATTTTTTTCCCACAACTCCATTTGCTCTATTCTCAAGAGTCCAAAGATTATTTAAGGGCCAATGACCTCTTAAAATATTATTAAAGATTACTTTTAGACCCTTTTGTATTTTAAGCACAGTTGGAAATTGAAATGCCATATACTTGGAGATTTTAAGGGAAGTAAATTTTCACCTGAATTATATTATTGAGTATATTTTGAACTAAGTTGTAGTTTTTAAACTGTAGATTTTTAAGTATAATAATATTTTCTTCTATGTGATTAAAATTAGAAATTTTGGTCACAAATTGGTATATCTCTTTTACTGCTTTTATTTTCTTATTGTTCTCTGCAGACAGATCATGTCAGCTCATTTTTAGCCTTTCAAATATTTTCATAATCTCTGTTTCTCAATAATATTATGTTATTTATCTACTGCATTTTATACATACGTTCCTTTTTTTCTTTGACTGTATTATTTCCTATTGGCTAACTGCTTACTTTTTATTCATACTCATCAAAGGAATTAGCAGCAAAAGTGGCTCAGATATTTCATGCGGCTGAGCCGAAGCAACTGCCTCATGTTCTCTCTAGTCCTTCTATGAAGAATATTGATCCTTTAACTGCCTTGCATTATTTAAGGAAGCTGGATACTTGTGGAGTTTCACCGGTCTTAGTGACATTGACCAAGGCTGCAGTGGCCTTGAAAATGGGAGATCTTGACACGTACAGAAATGAGATGAAAAGCCATTCAGAGGTATAGTATAATGCCTGGTGTTAACACAAGTCTGAAAGGGAATTGGAGTAGTCCTGTGACATTAGACTTTCTTCTGGCTTTTCTGCACCTCGTGGTTTCTTAGTAACAGATAACAGACAGTAGTAGATGGAACTTTAGATCTGTCAAATGGGGAAAAATAAAAGATTGATAAATGTCAGCAGTGGCTACTGAAAGATCTTTCATCATCGATGTACCACATATATTCAGAATATTAGGTTTGTTCAGAAAAATATAAAAGCTATGCCCAGAGCCAACAATTAGAGTAGGTATTCACTGAAGAAAGCATAACAGAGTGGTGAGTTTCTTCAGTATATAAAGGAGGACATTAACTGTCAGCCACAGGAGTTTAATAAGTACAAAAGTACTGTCCCTCAGGAAAATCACAAGTGACACAGAAGGAGGAAAGGTCATTTCTTTTAGAAAAGGAATTATTTAGGAATGGAGCCCTAAGATGTTAATCACTTAAGGGTGGGGGCGAAGGGGATCTTTTGTATAATATATGTCCCAGGCCTATTCTAAGTTGCTTGCATGTACTGTTTCACTTAATTCTTGTTGAGTGCTGAGATCAGTGTGAGATAGCTAAAATAACGTGTTTGTGATTGCGGAGTCGGTCAGCATTGAGCAGGCAGGGTGATATTAGAGTGTAGGCCTTGTTATTATTGTTGCCTGCTTGGCCAAATGCTCACAATAGAACTATACTTTCTAAAACAGTAAAAGCACCATTATACCAGGAGATGGCTTGCTATGACAACAAGTCAGAATCAGGGAATCTGCTTTGAAGAGTAGAATTCTGAAAGTCAGAGTTTTCTTTCTACAACTTTTAAAAGACTTAGGGTGTGTGTGTGTGTGTGTGTGTGTGTGTGTGTGTGTGTGTGTGTGTG
>NW_021604564.1:5445526-5518896 GCF_004785775.1 Grammomys surdaster | reverse complement strand
GTGTGTGTGTGTGTGTGTGTGTGTGTGTGTGTGTGTGTGTGTGTGTGTGTATGCATTCCTAATCGAAAATTCTTTACAAAAATGGATCATCTCAGTTTAGTTATCCATTAATAATTTATATGAGAAAGATACTAATATTCTTCTTGGGAATAAGAGCTAGTTTTTGTGGCTAAAACCCAGAAATACAGTGTTAATAACTGGCCCCTAATCCATGAAGACACTAGGATGAGATGAATACTGTAGATACAATGTGCATTTCATTCTAACATTTTTTTTTTTTTTAATCTGAAGATGAAGCTGGTGTATGGCTTCATTCTGGAACCCCGGCTGTTAATTCAGCAGTGGAAAGGACATATTGTTCCTACTGAACTTGCAATTCACTTGAAGGAAACTCGGCCTGGATTGCTGGTGGCTTCAGTCCTGGGCTTACAGAAGAATGGTAAAATTGGAATTGAAGAAGCTGATTCTTTCTTTAAGGTTTGTCCAGCTGAAAATGTAATTTTTCTGAGTGATCTGATAGAAACCAAAGGAGAATAGGAAATAGAACTGAAGTGAGGTTTCATTCATAATTGAAAAGTAGACTTCTGTATAATCAGTTTATAATGTAAGCATATAGATTAAAAGACTGTTTCTGCAGAAACTCCATGAGTGCCACCTAGAGTCTGTTTCCTATTAACAGAAAATAACTTTGTTCTTGCCATGGTAGTCAAGCCAAACTTATGAACTGCATGACCACATGATGGAGGGATGGATAGCTCTGCTGTCGCTCTGTCACTGGCTCTGCATTGACGTGGATGCTCTCTTTTTTAGGTACTGTGTGGGAAAGGTGAAGACACAGTTCCTCAGCTTTTGGTAGACTTCTGGGAAGCTCAGCTTGTAGCCTGTCTCCCAGATGTGGTACTTGAGGAGCTCTCTTTCAAGCTCATATCTCAGTACGTCTGGAGGTTATCAGAGAGGCAGTGTCCTGATACCACACCGCTGAGAACAGCAGAGGATTTGGTAAGACAATGAAATACTGTAAATGCATACAATATGTGCTGCAATAATCTCTTTAGGTGTTTGTTTTTTGTTTTTTGTTTTTGTTTTGTTTTAAGAGAGACGGAGCTAGTGTAGTAGATGTATAGATGCCCTACGTATAGAGTAGACGTCTTAGGTGTCATTCTTCAGGTGTCATTCTTAGGGACTCTGTCCCTATTTTGCAACAGGGACTATTATTGACATGTAAGATACAAGCTGTCCAGGGGCCTAGGTATCCTCTGTTTTGCCTCCTCAACATTGAGATTACAAACTTGTATCAGCACACCTGACATTTTCCAGGTTCTAGGACTCAAAGTCAAGTTTTCATTTTTGTGAAATAAGCACATTACCCACTGATGCTATCGTCATAGACTCTACCTTATTTTTAGTGCTTAGAACATACCTATGACTGAAGTTACCTACCTCTTACATACTTTCCCATTCTAAAGAATACCAACTGGGGCTGCTGATATTGCTTATCCCATAAAGACCCTTGCTGCCACATCTGGTGACCTAAGTTTCATCCCTCGGACCCACAGTAGAAGGAGAGAAATTGTCATGGTTAATGCCTTTACTCTTACCACTCAGAAGGCAGAGGGCAGGTGAGTCTCTGTGAGTTCCAGGCAAACCTGGTATATAAAGGGATTTTCAGGCCAGCCAGGGCTCCACATGAGACCCTCACCCATCTCAGATTCCATGCCCTCCAAATAAAGAGTATGGCCTTTATTACCATTCTGCAGTGTCACAGCATGGAAGGGACTTTTTTCCAAAACTGCTCTGTTACCTCAGAGGCAAGGGGCACTGCCCTTCTGTTTTCTGTCAGGGCCACACTTGGGCTTCAGGTATGTTGTAGGCAGCTGTGACAGCCTTTGGTACCCACCCATCCTGCTCTGTTTTCCATAGAATCCTGTTGCCATGGCTGCTGTGGGTACTATGCAGTGACTGGAAAGGTCACCAGTGTCGTTTCTTGGATAAAGGATGCTCCAGGCAATCATCATGAGCCTTAAAAGGATATTTTGTCACCCCCCAAATGCTATAAATAAAAATTATTTCTACTGTTATCTTTTACTCTTTTTGAGTATAATTATCTTAGGAACAGTGCTATTTTTATTTTTTCTAGAAAGCACTTCTATAGAATATTTTTAAATTTCAAAATATTAGGAAATATTCCTTGCAGATTATTTGATGTGGAAGCAGCGAGACTGTAACCTTTTTCAGGGAAATACATCTGCAAAGCTTCCATTTCCTAGGAGAGTTTGTAACTGAGTCTAAGATGTGGCAGAGGATTAGTGAATGGATGAAGAAATTGTTTTGCTATTGTTATATTTGGCTTATGATGCATGTCTGTAATGTTTCAGATAAATGCCTGCAGTCATTATGGCTTAATATATCCGTGGATTCATGTCTTAATGATGTCTGATTCCTTAGTTGATAAAAATTACACAGAAGATCTTTTGAAATTACAGGTAAATGAAGACACCTCTCTTACTTTTTAAAATATGTAGTATGTTACAATATAGTATACAGTTTAAATGTGTGATAATATCACATGTCTGGTTAGTTTAGAATATAGCTTTTGAGGGGCAACAATATATAGTTTATCACAATTAGGAGCTTTGGAATCCTGGCTTCTGGGTGGACCTGCTGACGGATGAAGCATCTGAGCTGAGGGACTGGTCTTGTTGCAGGTAAATGAGCTGTACAACTCTCTTCATTTTTAGAATGTACTTGGAAACACCTGTGGGAAATAAAAGTGTCCACATATATAGGGTTCTTTTGTAAGAATGAGCTTTGTTTAACGTGGCTTAACACAATTTAGACTTCATACCTACCCAACCAATACCATCTGTCTTATGAGTAATATGTCAAAGTAGCCAGTTTATCTGACTCCAGAAGAGAAGTTTTCAAAAGAATTGTGGGACACAATTATGGTATAGGAATTCTGACTATAACTTTCTGCATGTGACATGGTAGGTCAGGCTGGGCTAAATGTATCTTTTTATTAAATATCATTTGTTGACCCAAGGACTAAATCTAATTTTCACCTCTTTTGTTTTGTTTACTCACTGTAGCTAGCCACATATAGAAATCAACATTTCATATTAGGAATTTTGAGTTAAATGATACACTTGAAAAATTCAGAAGCACTGGCCACCTGTGCCCTGCACTGTTCCCGAGGCCTGGTGTGCAGATGCTCCTGGCTGAGCAGTGTACAACATGTTGAGTCCACACCACTCTTATCTCCATGGCTTCTCATCCAGTTGCTGAGGCTCTCAAGTCTTTTCTTATACCCAAGTGCCCCTAGGCATTTCTCTTCTGCTTGAGCCTTTTACGTTTTGGATGTGTAATTCCTGATTTAAACTTTAGGAATTTGTCAAAATGTGCATTTTTTTTTTTTTTATCGTAGACACAGCTGTTGAGCTGGGGATGGGCTGGAAAAGGAAAATCAGGAGGCTAGATTATTTAGACTCAGGCTCCAGACTGTGTGGCCTATATTCTTTTTTTTAAATCACCAGAATTTGGTATGGTTGTACATGCTTGTCATTCTAGAACTTTGGAGGCTGAGACAGAAGAATCATGAATTCAAGTGCAGCCTCAGTAGTTTATTAGTTAACTGCAACAATATATCACTAAAGAAGATTCTCTGTATCTTATCTCTGGTACATATATACACTGAAAGTCCTGAGGTGTTAGCTGCTTGTTTGTTCATTTGATAGCTACTGTCTGAGAATTAGAGTAAGTGTGGGAGACTAAATCAGGCCTTGTCCTCCAACGTTCAGATCAGTGATGTAATTAAAGTTGTAATATGCTATGAAAATTTTACTGATAGAACTTCAAAGCACATTTATAATCACAGTCAAAAGGTATAATTCAGTGATCATTTAAAATCCTTGTAGGTAACAAAAGATGAATTTTTGTTAATCCTTTCAATTAACTTTTGTTTTGATTGGGAAGTTGAAGCCAGTACTTAAAGTTAGTATTGAAAAGGATTTGTTGATTGCTGTATTTTGTTGTGTGTGTTTGTGGGGGAATTCTCTGTCTCATTTAATGTTCTTGTTACGATGGCTTCATTTGTTTTCTCTATCCTCTTGTCAGTCTAAAGAATGGCTTCTAGAATTCTCAGTGGGTCTGGCTTGGTGGACACATTCCTTTACCCTGTTTATATCATGAAAATTTTTTCCTTCTTCAACTATGTTGCGTAAAGTAGTCTTGTTTGGCATATGTGGTCTTTTGGGGTGCATTGCACCAGACTTTTCTGGGGTTCAGTCTCCATCAGCAGTTGTTCTGCTGTGTTTATATAGGACCTGTGCCTTTTCTCTTGTTGCTTTCAGTATCCTCTTTGTTGTGTATGTTTAGTGTTTTAACTTGATGTTCTGTGGGGAATTTCTTTTCTTGTTCTTGTTGGTGTCCTGTGTGTCTGTATGGTTGTGTTTTTCCTTAGTCTGAGAGTTCTCTATAATTATTATGTTGAAAATCTGCTCTGTGCCATTGACATGAGACTCTTCCCTCTCATCTATGCCTCTGCTTTGTAGTCTTCTCATAATGCTCCCAGTTTCTATGTATTACTTTCATCCTTTTCTGAGAGTTTTTGCTCTTAAAGATGGAAAATATACTGATTAAACTTTTCCAAATCTCTCCCTGGGTTATGCTTCTTTCAAGATTATCCACAGATCATTTACTCTCAGTCATTAAGAAGGGTAAGCATCAGAATTCCCAAGGGTCTCTTTGGCTCCTATTTAGAGGTGTTGGAGGAATTACCTAAGTATGTTTCCAGAATTGTGTCTCTCTCCCCAGCACTGTGGTTTGGTATGTTTGTCTACAGTTACTTCAGGGGCATATTTGTATAATAATAAGTATAAAATCTATATCACTAATAAGTTAGAGAGCAACTATTGATCAGTGAGAGAGAACACCATGACTAGCAAATATTTGCTCCTTTCCCAGATTGTCCGGGTACCTACCCCTTGTACACCACCTCTCCATATCCTTGCCTGTAAAAGTAGAGAATTAGAGAAATCTGCTGAATCAGACCTTAGGCAGAGAGATCTTTGTAGCAAAAAGGAATAAATAGCACATATGTTAAGAGTGAAGAGAGTTGATTTCCAGTATTGGGGAAAAAATGAAAATAAGAAACCAACCATTGCAGAATTTTACATTATTTGGGCCATTTTCAGTCCGATGTTGAATATTTACTTATCTATTTGAGATAGTTTCTTTTTATGAAGCTAGGCTGACCTGGAATTCCCTGTGTGGTCCACATTGCCTCCAAATCATCTGTTAGTGCTGAATTTGTAGGGTATGATGCCACCCCTGGCTAAGTGCTCTTTAGAGTTATACTGCTGTTTAAAATTCTTACTAAAACTGTATAGGTAGTTCACCTTGTACTGTCTGGACTGGTTTCATCTCAGCTGTTATTGGGTACCCACGCTTTTGTCTCTCCTACTATCATATTAAATCAGGGCTCTGGCCTCCTTCCGTATAAGTAGGAGAGTCTCACTTTATTTCATGGTTGCTATTTTACTACCAGGAAATTATCCAGATAAATTATTTAGCTTGGGATAAAAAAATATATATACCAACCTTATTTTCCTGGCTACTCCTTGGTAGATATTCAGAATAAAATAATCATGCTGATTAACAGTGTATAGAGGATGTTCCAGTTCATCCTGTAACTCTGAGATGATGCTGTAGCAGAAAAGATACAGGAAAGGAAATTAAGCCATAATTATATCTCTTATAGAAAAATAAAAATGGAGATTATTTTGATGGTAAAACAAAAAGTGCTATAGAATGTGAAAATTAAAAACTAGTAAAGTTGCAGTCGGGCAGTGGTGGCGCACGCCTTTAATCTCAGCACTTGGGAGGCAGAGGCAGGCGGATTTCTGAGTTCAAGGCCAGCCTGGTCTACAGAGTGAGTTCCAGGACAGCCCAGGCTATAAGAGAAGCCCTGTCTCGAAAAACAAAAATCCAAAAACCAAAAAAAAAAAACAAAAACCAAAAACAAAAAACCTAGTAAAGTTGCTTAAAAGGAAAATACTAGTAAATGTATGACTGTTGAAGTAACACCTGTCATTAGTGCATGGGAGGCTTTCTTTTTTTTTTTTTTTAAACTTTGTATTGATTCTTTGTGAATTTCACATCATGCACCCCAATTCTACTCATCTCTCTGTTCCTTTGTATCTACCCTCTGCCTTTGCAACCTCCCCACAAAAGAAAGTAAAAAACAAACAAACAAACAGAAAAAGGAGGTGGGTGTGGAGGTACCTCATCATGGAAGCTGTAGTGTATGGAGTATCACACGCTATACCCTTTTGTCAACACATCTTTATTTGCAAATGTTCATTGCAATGAGTCATTGATCTGGTTCGAAGCCTCTGGCTTCTGCTACACTATCAATACTAGACCTTTACTGGGACTTCTCTCAGATATCCTATTGTTGGCCTGTGTTATGGAGATCTTGCAGCTTTGGATCTGCTGGACTGGTCCCTTCACCAGCTCTAGCAGTTCACAGGTGGGCTAGATGTTGAGGTAGACCAACTTAGACCAACTTACAGTCTTTTATTTGGGCCTGGGTGGTAGCTGAGTTGGTCAGCAAGCTGACTTTATAGCCAAGGACCAGTTGCCCAGGGAACTGCTGCTGACTTCTCCATCAATTAACAATCAAGACAGTACCTCATAGTCATGCCACAGATTAAACTAATAAGGGCATTCAATCCACTAAGGTGACAGTTAATGCTAGTGAGGATAGTTTTCTCTCTCTCTCTCTCTCTCTCTCTCTCTCTCTCCCTCCCTCCCTCCCCCCCCCCCCGTGTCTCTTTCGCACACACATACACACTTTATGTGCTCATTATTTAAATTTGGAAAAAACAAAGAAGTGTTAAAAGAAAACAAAGCAATCAGGACTTTGGTCAACCCATCAAGCCCTGAGTTAATCCCCTTTTTAAATTGCAGTATTCTTCCAGAAACCTTACTATAAAGGTTTTATACACTGTGAATTTACAACATTGGTCACACTCTGAATACAATTTTATCTCAATATGTTTTGACTCAGTTTTGTCATATTTTCTTCTTAACTGACCTTTGGAAATATAATTTATAAAATAAACCATAGTTTATTTATTTGATTCCTTCTTTTTGGACATGCAACCACCCATGGTCTTTCAGTGTTATAAATACTTGTGCCAAGCTCTATGGACATAAATCTTTGACCACATGTTGATCATATTCTTAGGTTAGAGTCCCAATTAAAGATGACTGCTGGCCAGGCAGTGGTGGCACATGCCATTAATCCCAGCACTTGGGAGGCAGAGGCAGGTGGATTTCTGAGTTTGAAGCCAGCCTGGTTGACAGAGTGAGTTTCAGGACAACCAGGGCTATACAGAGAAACCCTGTCTCGAAAAACAAAAACAAAAAACAAAACAAAACAAAAAGAAAAGAAAAAAGATGACTGCTTTGTATTAAACAACTTTTTAAAAAGTAGAATTGAATGTGAGATTATTTAGTACTTGAGTCCAAGTACTCCGGGGCCATATTCATGTTTTCTAAAATTGCATTTTCTTTCCTTTTTTGGTAAAGTGGAATTTTATTATTTTGAAAAGAAAATGCTGTATGTTGTGTTTCATTTGGGATCCTTCATTTCATATTTCACTTTTCTCTTCATAGTCTCTCATATGTAGCCCTTCGTTGGACATAGCTTCCATTATTCCGTTTCTGGAGCCACTCTCGGAAGACACTGTTGCTGGCCTCAGTGTTCATGTTCTATGTCATACACGGTTACGAGAGTATGAACAGTGCATAGACACCTTGCTTGAGAAATGTCCAGAGGCAGTCATTGCGTATGCTAATCAGGAACTGAAGGATGATCACTGGGTATGTATTTCAGATTGTGCTTCTAGCCTTGACCAGTGGCAATAAGATTTGGTAATTTTGTTGGGTTATCTGCAGAATGAGGACTGTTTATGTTAGTTTAGCTTCATAAGGCTGTGTGGCTGAAGAACATGTATGTTTAATGGTAGATATTTTGAATACTTGTAGATGCTATTAAAATGCATGAGGATGATATATCTAATCTCTAAAGAGTTCTTTTCAGATAAGATTATTGAGTACTTGAAGGTGTGGAGTCATAATGTGTGGCGGGGGGGAATTCCGTCTCTATATTTGGTCTATATTTGGCTCTATATGTAAGTTTCTATATTTGGCTCTATATGTTAGTTTCAGCTTTAGCATTTGACTTTTTTCCCCTTCTTGTCAACCAAGATAAAAAGAGGACATATCCACATTTTTCCTTGAAAATAAGTGTGTACATGTGTACCTCAAGTTACAGGCCTGCCTTTTAAGTTTCATCAGGAACCTGCTGCTGATAAAATTCTTGTTATAATAGAGGTGATTCCTTGACCAACGGATATCATTTTTCTGTGTAATCTCTCCTGCATAGCCTCCTTACTCTTATTAGAAGTCTGAGGATAAGATGCACCAAACTAAAATGTATTTATTTTTCTATAAGATAGATTCTTTGGTGGAAAAAGCTACTGCCTGAACTCTGTCATAGAGTCAAGTGTGGTGGAGAGAGATACCACCTTCACCTGTCATTGTTAAAAGGTAATATTCCCTTTTTTGGATGACTGAATTTTACTTGCAATTTTAAATTGGACAAGTTCTTAATTTCTCTAGTGTTGTTTGATTGCCGCCATGATGTCAGGTGAGGGCACAGGAGTCATCTGGAGTGTTGCCCTCACACTTGATTCTCATTCAGCATCTCTAGTCATGGCGCTGATAGCCTTAGACGTTAACATTTCCAGACTCTTAGCAGATTGTTGTAATGGAAATGTATAATTCCAATATTTAATTAAAAAATATGGAAGTTTAGACCACTCTAGGTTTTTAATTTACTTCATGTAGAAAATTAAGTTTAGTAAAAATAATTATAAGTATTGAAGAACAGTGAGTTCTTTAAGGATTTAAATCTTGAACATGTAAATTACAGTTTTCTGCAGCTTAGTAAATATCTCAGTTTTTATTATTCAGAGACTACCATTTATCAGTCTTGACATATGTTTTTTCTTTTTCTGTCCTATCATGTGTTACTAGTTAACACATGGGTTTTGGCAAAGGGTAGGGTTACTTTGGGGGTCAGTCACTTGCTCTTCAGTTCTCTTCTATCTTCACAGATCGGCAATGTTATTACCTAGTCAGAAGACTCTTCATCCTTCCTTTTATAGTATGCATGCTGTATGTGTTTACTGGTTAGAGTTCTCTAGAAGAACAGACTGATAGACTATGTGGGGTGCGTGTGCGTGTGAACTTATTAGAATGGCTTACAGGCTGTGGTTTGACTGTTTCAACAATATCAGTCTCATGACAGAATATCCAGGAATCTAGTAGTTGTTCAGCCCAGGAGGTTGAATGTCTCAGCTGGTCTTTAATAAACACTGAAATCCCAAATAGGTAGATTCTAATACCAGTGAAGGGATGAATTTGCCAGCAAGAACCAGGGCAAGCAGGCAAAAGCTCCTTTTTCATCCATTGTATAGGCTGCCAGGAGAAGGTGTGGCCTAAATTTAGGGTGAGTCCTTTTGATCTTAAGAGATCTGGATTTAAGGTGGGTCTTCAACCTCAAATGGTCCAGTTAACAAAAAATCCCTTCACAGGTGTGTCCCACTGCTTGGGTTTATAGTTAATTACAGATGTTGTCAAGTTGATAGCCAAGAAGAGTTATCACAGTGTGTATGTGGAGATCAGAGGACAACTTTTGGGGGCTAGTTCTCTCCTTCTACCCTGTGGGTCCTAGGGATCAAACTCAGGTCTACAGACTTGGCAACCGGTGCCTTAATCCACTGAGCCATCTCAAGAGACAACTTCATCCTTTCTTATTTTTCTGCTGTGGTGTTATTACTCGAACTTAGTGCATTGCTTTGGAAAGTTATGTGTGTTGGGAAGAGTCCCTCCCCATCCCATTAGCAATATCAGTCAGCGTCTTTGACTACTACCTATATCCTTATCACCCAAGTTATGACAAACCCAGATGTTGCCAGCTGTCACCTGAGCACAGAATTGTACTAATGCAGAGTTATTGAAATGAGAGAGAACATGTAGCCATTTAAGGAAACATTTGTTACTGGCTTTGAAATAATGACCTATTTTTAAATTTACTTTTATTTACATGTTTTAAGTATGAGTGTTTTGTCTGCATTTCTGTGTGTGTATCACGTGTTCTGCCCTCAGACACCAGAAAATGGACATCAGATTTTCTGGAACTGGAGTTACAGACAGCTGTGAGCCATCATGTGGGTGCTGTGATCCAAACCCAAGGTCCTCTACAAGTTGAGCCAATACTTTTAACCAGCCTACTACTTTTATTTTGTAAAAATCTAATATTGTAATATATTCTGAAAATAAGGTTTTAAAATTATTTAAAGTCCTGTCAGTGGAATTAACTAACATTTAGTGAATATATTTTAGACATGCTGGAGGATTTTAAGTTCAGATTTACTTCTGACTATATCGTTCTTAGATAACTCGTTGATTTCAGTAGCTGGTGAGTAGAATAAAGAAAACCATTTAAATTTCTTTTGTAGATAGGGATGTCTGTGGTGTGCACACGTATGTATGAGGTTGGGCACCCATGTATATGTAGATGTCTGCAGAACTCCAGTGTTAACATCATTGTCTTCCGTCATTACTTTCCACCCTACTGATTGAGGCAATGTCTCCATCTGGTGCTTGCTGTTCTGACGAAAACGCTGGCTAGCCAACTTGCTCTGGGAAACCTGTCTCCTGCTCAAACACTGGCGTTCCCGGGGGGGCTGCCAAGCCCACCTGGAGTTTTATGTGGATTCTGTGGCTCTCAGTCACCGTGCTTGCGTGGCAAGTTCACTTCCCACTGAACCACATCTCCAGCCCAGATTTTATATTTTATTTATTTGCTAGTTTGATTGTTTCTTTATTGTGTGTGTACATATGTATGCATGTGCCATGTTGTACATGTGGAGGTTAGAAAGCAACTTTGGAGTTGGTCCTGCCCTTCCACCTTTTTGTGGTTCTGGGGAATGAACTCAGGTCATTTGTGTGGTGCACACTTTACCTGCTGAGACAGCTAATTGCACTCTCTAACCGCTACTTTAATCTTGTCTTACTTCAGTTTCCCCAATGGAACCTGTCATACCCGTCAGTATATGCTCTTTGGTATGAGGCGTGGATTAAATAAATAAAAACATTACTCTTCATTCAGGAAGAGCCAAATGAGAGGTTAAGAAGAGCTTTTAAATTACTGTACACACTTAAGGCCTTGATCTTATTCATATAGTTATAATTTATATTAGGGCCTCACTGGTAGGAGAAGAGAATTGAACAGTGGTGATATTTTTATTGACTCTGTAACAGCTCAGTACTTATCCTAAGTATAAGTTATTGTATCTAGGCTACTACTTACAGGCTCCACATTTAGGTAAGTAACATGTTTCATAGGAAAATATTAATAATTTATGGTTTTTATATGAGTTTTTCTACTAGTTCATGGTTGCTGTTTATTAAGATCATCTTACATGTAGAGAAGTATTCATTGTAAATCCCACAGGAACTCTGGAAGCTAGCAAGTTGAGTACCAGGATTTTAAGTTATGTGTAGTGTTGTGTGTGTTTGTGTATGTCTGTGTGTGTGTGTATGTGGGTCTGCATGTGGGTACATGTATATTCATGTAGGTAACTTTGAAGATCCAAGGTTTCAACCTAGAAATAGAATTACTTTAGGTTGTAATTCATCTGATATGAGCTCTGGCAACCAAACTAAGGTCCTCTGGAAGAGCAGCAAGTGTTCTTAGCCACAGATCCGTATTCCAGCCCCTGAGTCACATTCTTAAAGTCACTTAGCATTTCGGTTGAAGAATATCCATCTCTTCTCAGATATATCTGATTGCAAAGCTAAAAGTCCTTCCCATATGTCACTGTTGTGGTGTTGTTTAATGTCCTAGTTACAGGGCAGACCATCACAGTATGTAAAGGGTGATTTAGATTGACAGATGTCCAAGAAGGTTTTACAATAGTCCTGTAAATGGAATCACACAGGAGATGATCCTGAAGTATGAATAGACACGGAAGAAAAGAATGTTTGTTCTTAGGACAATATGATCTTGAAGACATTCTTATTATTTATCTACCTATTTTTATAGAGTGAATGAGGGCGTGTGTGTCTGTGTAGACAGGACAAAGGTCAGTTTTGGTCATCATATCTTAAGCGTCATTAGCTTTGTTTTTGAGACAGCATCTCACTGGGGCTAGTCACATGGAACCTGTGGCTAACTAAACAAACAGGCTGGGCTGGCTGCACAGGGAGCTCCAGGGATCTATCTGACTTTGCCTTCCCAGATCTTGTATTAAGGCATGCTACAGTGCCTGGCTTTCTCTTACATGGGTACCAGGGATTGAGTACAGGTTTCCAAGCTTGTGCAGGAAGCACTACACCAACTGAGCTGTCTCCCTCAACTCTCTGAGGGCATTGTCAGTAGGGTAGGGCAGCACTAAGAAATAGTAGAAACATAAAATTACGTAATTATGTTCTTTAAAATGTTCAGCAACACCCCCACCCCTGCCACTGCCTTGTGCTCTTTCATTGGTGCTGAGGATTGAATCCAGGAAATTGTACATACTAGGCAAGGGTTCTGTTGCTGAATGTATCCTCAATCCATTAAATTCCTAAATATTGAAAATGTTTGTTAGAGCACTTTACTTTGTAGAAGAAAATGTGTATGGTCATCACAAAACATTTGTGAACATTAATAACATGAAAATCTCATTATAGAGAGGAACTTATAGGAAGATGTTTTCTAGTAATTAATGGTATTCCTGTCCTAGCAAACAATCTTTATATACTAACTGCAGTTCTAAAATCAAGGCAGCATGATATTATGTTTTATTTGCAAATGGTAGAAATCAACTGAAAGATAATGTAGTAATCTACCAGTGAATTAGTAACTCAAATTCCAGGGGCTACATGCAAAATAAATGTTGAAGGGCTTTAGAAGGGATAAGTTAAATATGAACTAATTCTATCATCTTACTTTTATAATTTTTTTTGTTACTTGAAGGAATTTCATATTATTAAGAACAAATTGGACTTTTTAGCTTTATCTCATGCATCATTCTTCTCCACAAACAGAAACCTTGTCGGTTGTCGCTGTGGGACTGGACCTGAGAGATTTCGTGAATGTTCTCCCAGGAGACGGGGTGGCAGCGTTTTTCCTGCCGTACCTCCTTTTCTGCAGCCGGAAGAAATCACTAACTTGATGTTATCCTTTGCCGCACACTGGCATAAGTGACTGCACTGTAAGTGTCCTGCGGCAGATAACCTCAAAGGGCTTGTGTTGATATGTATTGTAGCTGCTTTAAGGGTGCCTACTTTAACATGTAATTGTAGCTGTTAGCTTAATCTATAACCTGAACCCATTTACTTGTCTAGAATGTAAAAGACTTCAAAATGTAAGATCTCTTCACATGTGTTTCCTTTTGGTTCTTATTTTTTTACTCTTTATTCTGTATAAGCCTGGAACTATGAACCTTGTGCTGACCTCAATCTATGTAAACCTCCCAAGCCTTATAGGTGTGAAGGGCCATGAATGTAATTTCAAAACTAGACACAGGCGTCTGTTGTGAGAAATATGGACTTAGTGCTGAAATATGGACAATCATGTCCATTCCAGGGTCACTGGAAGGAAATACATCACAGATATGCTCAAATGCCCCTCTTGCTCATCAAACAGTATCTTGATTGTTATAGATTTTTCTTCAGGGTTACTATTTTGTATTTTTATGTAAGTGAGAAAGATGTAATGTTTCACTCCAGTCAAAGGCTATATACTTGGCTTTTGAACTACTTTTGAAACTCATGATGTCCTCTCAGAATTAGATAAATGGACTCTTGTCTAGCTGTTAACATGACTTGTTTAGTTCACATATTTTCAGCCAAAACCTTGTTTCTATTCTTTATGTATATACACTACTATTCTTTCAACCCATAGTATACGAGAAAATAAAAAGTTATCATGATGTTCATACCTGCCTTTTTAGTAACTTCCTTGTTTGTTTGTTTGGTTGATTTGGTTTGTTCTGAAGGTGTATTTTGTATGTGTATATTTGTAGGCCTGAGTGTATGTTGGTGAGTCATGTGCAGGTCCTCACAGAGGCCAGCAAAGGAGCTGCCTGATGTGGGCACCGGAATCTGGGGCTGTTTCAAGAGCAGCTAGTACTCTTAGCTGTTGAGCCAGTTTTCTGCCCTTTTAGTAACTTGTTGCAGATTGTAGTGTCCAAGTCCAGCACATTGTCAGAACCCATGAACTCAGTAAGGCTCCGTAAAATGTCTATTTGACAGTGTCTTATGGAACCCTGATTTGAAGTTCTCTTATTGGCATTTTAAAATTTACTACTTTATTATCTGCATTTTATTTTTTCAAAATTTAACATTATTGGTTTCTGACTTTCTCTGTTTTCAGATAGCATCCTTTGACTGTTTTTCAGAGTTTTACAAAATGCATCTTAGTGTCTTCATTTTCCTTCTTTTCTGTACCCCCTTACCCCATGGTTTGTTAGAGGACTAGATGAGAAGTGTTGGAGACAGTTTAGTAAACTTTATAGTGAGCCTGTGAGACAGCCAAGGACAGCATCTGGTCATACGGTTTCGTTTATTTGTTACTTCACAGAATCCTTTCAATGCAGGTATGAGTGGACTTTGTAAAGGGATTCTGTTACCCAGCAAACAAACACATGTCATGAGACAGTCTGTTGATCTGTTCATCTGGATTATTACCAGTTTGCTCACAAATGAGCAGTTGTGTGCCTTTGATTTTCTTGAAATGTTTGCAATGACTCATTGTTCTTGTTTTCTACTTGTCAATTTATTTCTTTCAGCCAGAATTAGTCTATATAGAAAAAGAAATTGTAAGATGATTACTTAAAACAGTATATTTTAAATGGTTAAAAAGTCTGTACGTGGGTGTTTTTCATGTATTCTGTTTTTTTAAATACTAGTTACTTTGATTAATTCTTAATTCATTTATCGTTCATATGTTTAGAAAAATCTCCCATTTTAGTACTGCTTTAATTAAAGTAAATGTATTTTCTTCTTTGCAAAAGATCTCAATCATAAAGGAGAAAAATAATAATTGTACTGAAGAAGATCTTGACAGATAGCACATTTCCCAGAGCTCAAAGCTCAGCACTAATAGGCACAGTAGGATGCAGAGCTTCCTAGTAGAAGGGATGAACACATCCAGGGCCTCAGTGTGTAGCCTGAGCCTGACAGGGAGTCGCAGAGTGACCACACATGGAAGCCTACAAGGTGACGACTGTTCTGTATTACAAAATGTCACTGAGGGGATTGGACCTGGATTTGGTTCCCTGTACCCACATGCTGGCTCACAACCATCTGTAACTCCAGTTCCAGGGGATTTGGTGCCTTTTTAGGACTGTATGGGGACCAGGTACATACTTGGTACACTGGTATATTTCAGGCAAAAGATCCATGCATGTACAGTTAAATTTAAAACAAAAAGAAGTTAAAGACTAATGTGAGAAGCTGTCCTTCAGGATCTTTGTATGAGCTGGGATTTTTCTTTTTGTGTCTAAAATAGAATATGAAGGGATGGTTGTTGAGATCTGAAAAAGAGCTATAGCTTCTAATCATTTAAAGAAATTCTTGGCAATGATGATGGTTACACATAAGAAGATATTTATGAAATACAGATACACATATTTGCACACAGACATGTTCAAGTGCAGTACAAAGGAGAGCGGAAGGGAGATGAGAGAAAAGGTGGCAAAGGTAACTTTATAAGTATGGAAGGAAGGTTTCTGGGAGCTCTTTGTTCTCCTTCTGTACCCTTTTTTATGAGTCTTAAATTATGTCCAAAAACTGTTTCAAAAATTCTACTTTGTCAAATGAATGGATTTAGATATTCACCAGAGTATTGTAATAGATTTGACTATTTAGCTAGAATTGTGGGTGTGTATAGTTTGATTTTGAGGAATTTACAACTAAGCCAGCTTTCCCACTATAGTTTGTATCCTAAAGATTATTTGACAGTAGTTATAGTCCAATAAAAGTGCTTTTTACACTTCACACTCAAAGGAGGTTTTTATGTGTTTCCTCCAATAGGGAAAAAGTATCAAATTGACAATGGTAGTTTAACCACTATTTGTAATTAATATTTTTTCCTTCAGACAGTTGTCACCTAATGCATAATGTCACAAGGCTTCAATTCATTTCTACATGCTTTCGTATGTGTAATGAAAGGCAGCAATGTTTTGAGATACTGAGTTGATGTGATTTCCCCACAGCTTTATCTAACTTATTTAAAGATTTAGACTTATAAGCGTGACTCCCTATTTTTCTACTTTTTTCCTGCTATTCTTTCAGTCCTATATGTTTTCTTGTCAAAATCAACTTATGTTTTCCATGTTCTTTATTCTCATTGGTTATTTGCTTTATAATCCCTCTACTGTTGTAAAAGCACCTTTCTTCTTAAACAGACATTGCCTCTCCCTTTCCCCAGGTTTGTTAGATGCAGAAGTTTCCAGTGTTTTTATGTGCAGGACCAGCCTGTTGCAATATTTCCTGGGTGCTAAACATTTGCACACATAGATTCTCAAGTGTTCCTTCCTCTCTCATTCTTCCTCCTCTTCTTCGTCCTCTTCCTCCCTTTTCCTCCCTCTCCTTCCCTCCCTACCTTTCTTTCTCTGGTATGGATATATTGCTGTGTGTATATCTGTATCCATTTGTGTGCCTTGTATCCACGGAGACCAGGAGAGAGCATTAGATTCCCTAGAACTGGACTTACAGTGCACATCTGGAGTCACAGAGGGTTGGGAGAGATTAGATGCTGGGAACCAAACCCTGATCTTCTGGAAAAGCAGCCAGTGTTCTTAACTGCTGAGCCATCTCACTAGCCTTGCAAGGTTGTTTATTTAGAGCAAGGTTCTCAACCTCGTAACAGTGCAAGCCATTAATATAATTCCTCATGTTGTAACCTCCAACCATAAATTAATTTTTGTTACTTCACAACTTTAATTTTGCTACGACTATTAATCATAATAGACATATCTGTGTTTTCAGATGCACAGGATCTTTGGACCCCAAAAGGGGTTGCAACACACAGGTAGAGAGCCATTTAAAGAGACTGTTTCTCATTTTCTTTCTTAGCCTTGTTGACTTTTTACTTTGGTCAAGTTATTGGTATTAAATTCATCAGCTTATTTGTGTTTTGAGTCTTAGGTAGAGTTGTGTGTTACCAGTAACTACTCTAGTGAAAGTAGTTTTGTTTTGTTTTTGGGTTTTTTTTTGTTTATTTGTTCTTGTTTTTTCAAAAAGATGGTGTAAGAGCAAAGATGAAAACTTTATTTATGATAAGGTGTAATCTTGAGTGACTTTGAGATTTGTAGTACTTGGATTGACAACACAGCTCACTAATAATAGTCTTACCTAACATTGACAAAAACATGGAGTCTGTCCCTAGGACCACAGCATGCTCACACATACGCACACATATGGCGTACACATGAACATGTACACATGCAAACACATGCACACTCACAAACATATACACAACACATGCACACACATACATTTATGTTTACATATGCATACACCCACATAAATACACACACACACAAACACACACACACACACACACACACACACACACGTGTTGAGGTAAATAATTAATATCGACCACTGGTCAAACCGACTGACTAAGCGTGGCTCTGCCTAGCTCAGCGGCCGTGTTTCTCAGCCAGAGGCCACGTGCGCACAGCAGCTAGAACCGGCTCTCCAGAAACACCAGCCCTGCCACCCACGAGACGCCAGCGTGGGAGATGGCTCTGGCAGTCTCCCACACTGTCTCTGTAAGGCTGGGCATTGCCCAGATCATCCACCACCCACAAGGGCCCAGTAGGAAAATGAGACTCTACTGCTTAAATTATCCAAAAGCTTATATGTTTGGTAATGATCAGTAACAAGATGCCCACACAGTCAGAAGTGTAACCCAATACTCAACCTAGATATACCAATTACCTTTGACTGCTACAGACACGTGAACATCTGCTTCCATGTTCCTTCCTCTCTCTCTCTCTCTCTCTCTCTCTCTCTCTCTCTCCCCCCCTTCCCTAGCTCCTCCTCTTCCTTCTCCTCCTCTCCTACTTCCTCTTCCTCTTCTTACTCCTCCCACCTTAGCTCCTCCTACACACACTTGCCTATTCCATTTATTTTTAAGGAAGAAGCATATTCTACATGTAGCTTCCTCCAGGTAGATGTGCCATTTCTAATTCCAATAATTCTCAACTCAAAAGACCTACTAAAGCCTGTTAACTATAGTACTGGAATTTCCCTCTTTGTACATTTTGTTGTTGGTTTGTATCTACAAAAAAGATGAAGTTTCCTGTGCTCTATGTATGTGCACATGGGTGTGTGTGTGTATGGATCTGAGTATACTTACACATGTAAGAGCTGAAGAATAAATATTCCTAATTTTAAGTGTTTTTCAATTCCTTGATAAACAACTCTTCTCTGCCGTCACAAAAAGAACTGTTCTGGATGATGACTGAAGTTGTACTGGGTTGATTGAGGCTTCTCTCAAGTGGGAGCTGCTCCAGGGAAAATGTTAATGTTTCCTCTTAAGAGAGAAGTAAAATTCTAAATGTTCATGTGTAAGTCATGTTTGGCTTTTTTGTTAAAAATCTAATGTGATTGTTTTCTTACAGCAGTTTTGCATGTGGTCACACTGTCAAGTTTGTGTCCATTTGTACACTTTGACTCAATACCATTCTAGCTGTCAGCCAGTCAATGATATCCCACTGGCCTAGCAGTGAAACATTCCTACTTAGAGGTAGAGAAGGAAGTCACCAGGACAGCCAGAGCACAGTGCCTTATACTGGGAGATGTCTTTAAGCAAAGCATTCATAATGTATATCTAGAGATACTACCTGATATTCATTCACCTTGATAAATTTACCTTGTTCTACCGGTAAAACAGTGTAGGTAGTTGTCATCCCAGCATGGACATGGTCAGTCACGTGGCAGTGGAGTAACCAGATTCCAGGTGTTTGGGGAAACATCTCTAGGGTTTGGTATGTTCCAGGGAAAAGGTCAAAGACATCAGAACTGTGTATTCCCCTGTGCTTTATTAGAAAGATGACAAAATATGAGAGTTTATTTAATAGCCTTTAATTAGCTAGCTCAAAATATTAGAGAAAGAAATTAAAAAATTAAATTTAAAAAATGAATTTCTCCATATTTTATGTTCTGAAATATGTAGTCCTCATCTAAAGCCTCAGAACTCTAAGACATCAAGGAAAATGTGAAGAAAGGAATTTATTAGTCCGAACCATGCGCAGTGAATGCCACAGTTCGGGCTTACCTTTGTCAGAGACTTGATCTACACAGAGCAAGCACTCTGTGGCCTGACTTCAACTTTCACTCGTGCTTCTGTTTATAGACTTACCTTGTTCGTGAAACTGTAAGGCACAGAAAGGGCAAAGGTAGCCGAAGGGGAGGCTGGTAGACAACTTAAATGATACTAACATAGTCTCAAATATGTTGCTGGAATATTTCAGTGGAAATAATATTGAAAGCCCATTAATGATATATGTATAGAAGACAGTACAGATTATAAAATGGATATTCTTCAGTATGCCTGGTTTTTTGTTGTTGTTGTTGTTGTTGTTGTTGTTTGTTTTTATTTGGTTGCTTGTGCATTTTAAAAACAGAAAAAAAATGCATCTTCAAGAGGACGGTTGGTTTCCCAAGATAAAGGGTAGTAGAATTGTATTCTTGGGTGTCAGTTGCTTGACACCTAAGTGTTAATTCACCTTGCACAATTTAAGAGGGAATTTAGAATGGACATGCCATAGTGAAGTCTGGGTTCTCGTCTCTGCCGCCTCACCCTTGTGGGAACACTTCTGCCTTCTCTGTCAGCCATTCCATTTAGAATGTGTGAGCAGAACTACAAGAGACAGAAAAACCTGCAAGTGTAAGGACGAGCCCACATTGTGAGGAGGCTGATGTGTCAGTGGAGATGGCATGCTGGGCCAGTTTCTCATGTTCACAGGGATCTCTATGGAAATGTGTTGTTGGCTTGAATTGAGCATGTTGAGCAGTGGAGGAGTGAACGCTGTGGGCGGCTCTTACCTTGTACTGGAAGCTGTGGCCATGGAAGTGTACCGTGTGCAGATCTATTTCATTGCCCATTCCCATCACATACCAGATGACTTCATCGTTCACGTGCATTGTAAGGCCTTGTAGGTTTCCGAACATTTTCCCATTAATAGCTGAGGGGAATGCAATATACTTCAGAGTAATCTTAACCCATAACAGTAACAGGAAATATTACTAGGTTAACACGGCAGAGCTTACTTTACTATGGATGGGGAAAACAGTTCAAGTTCAACAGTATCATTGCTACTTTTCAAGTTACTTTATATGAAGAGCCTTAATCCTAATTATGGATTTACTTCAAAAGGAATGAGGGCTTGGAGTTGGGAGAAAAATTAGTAAAGATTTTAAACATAGTCCATTTTGGTTTTGAACAGAATTTTATATCACGATATTTTTAAATAAAATACGATTTTCTTATTGAAACATGATTTTCTTTGAAAGAAGAAAAGAGTAAAAAAAGGAAGGTAGCTTAAAATAGTGTCTCATACCATGCATTTTATTGCTTTCTATGAATTCCTCGTTGTCTTTGTTTACTTTCTCAGGGTGTTCAGAGTATATTTCGATGTTATCATCTAAGTACCAAGATTCATTCTCATCAAATACTAAAAACAAAAGGAAAAACTCCACTTTCTTTTTAGGATTGAATACTTTCACATAAGATTTCCGACAAACAATCAATGGGCCTATTAGCCCACTATAGAGATCCTGAAAACAAGCAGAAACTACAGTTATCCTGGAAGTGCTGGACAAGATTTCAGAGACCTGGGACCTTATCCACAATCCTAGCCACTTTGGAGGGACTGATTTCAGTGGGATACCTAGTCCAAAGGGAAGCCACCACTTTAGTATCTTTATACTTGATGTGGTTAAATTGAAATAGTGACGAATAGTAGGTAGGTTCTGTGGGTGATGTGGAACTTAGATATGTGAAGAGGCCAAAAATTGGCCTAACTGATGAGCTATCTAAATGAACAGTGTTGGTTATTTATTTCATAAACTCATGAACTCATTGTGATGAGCCAAGTATTATGTTGTTATTATGCATCTGTGGCTGAATGAAACAAAGCCTTTCACTGTAGGAGCTCATATAGGAATAGAAGAAATGTGTAGAAGCCAAGGGAATTGTCCATTGGCGTGGAGAAATGGAGCGCTAATGAGTACCCATGTGAAAGACAGCCTAAGTATCAGTAATAACAAATTGCGTTTTGGATCATCCTTAGGCTATAGCATACTAATAAAATTCAGGTTGTGTCATATGTAGTTTCTGAGACATTGGCCAGGGGATGGCAGCAAAGCCAAATTTTAGTCCAGTCTTAATGGTCAAACGAAGGAAGACTTGGGGGTGGCAGGGGAGTCTGTAAGCCTGGGAGGCAGCAGTTGAAACAGATTCTAAGAACTGACAGGTGACAGGGGAGAGGAGTGGGCTGAGCAATTGTAGGGTCAAATTGTCTGGGTAAGAAAAGTGGTTCCAAGTTTTTGCTTGAGTGAACTGGTAGGACTGGTACTTGTCCTGCTGTTTGTTTGTTTAATTAATTTATTTGTTTCCTTTATATCCCAATCACAGCTCCTCCAACCTCACCCTTCCCTCATTCAACCTCTCCCCCATCCCTCCTCCCCTTCTCCCTGGCATATCAAGTCACTGCAGGACTAGGCCTCTCCCACTGAGGCCAGACAAAAGCGGCTCAGCTAGGGGAGCAGGATCCACAGACCGGCAACAGATTCAGGGACACCCCCCCCCAACCCCCAATTTTGGAACCTGCATGAAGATCAACCTATACGTCTGCTACCAAAGAGCAAGCATGGGCTGGGCCTAGTCTCTCTTGCAAATATGTAGCAGATGTGCTGCTGGTTTTTTACAACAGGAAGTGAAGGAGGTGGAGAAGACCCTTGTAGAAGGGTCCCTACATCTGGAAATTTCTGGTGTAGCTGTCCAGCAGGCAGCTGCATTGACAGCTCAGACACTGGGAGAGATTCTGATCAAGATTTAGTTCTACAGAAGAGTGTGGTGGCCATTGGGTGTTTTTGTCTTTACAATATTTTATTTAGCAATACCCACAGTTCTTGATAGCTGTTGGGTTTACATTTGCATTTAATATTTTTTCATATCAAAAGAAACATAAAATGCATTGTTTTAAAATTCTTATTAGGTGCTATCAATAATCAGCAGGTATGAGATAATTATAACTTTATATTTAAAAGCAAACAAACCAAAAGTATAAACTGAACTAGGTTAGAGAGCAATTTATATTCCTGGGATTTTGACAGATTGGAGCACAGGAAAACTCTGGTAACTGTATCTGCTTTCAATTGTCTATCTGGAGCATCTTACAAAACAGATGGCTTAAAGTTTACCTTAACTCGATCCACCGTTGAGTAATAAGCCCATGGAATACAAGCTGAATCCTCTGTTCCAGCACCTGATCTTTCTGGAATTTGCCATATATAAGTGCGAACTTCACCTAAATTAACAGAGTTACATGTCTGGTTATATTCAGTTAGGATCTGACACACATAATGTGTTTTATATGTATATACATTTTATATGTACATACAATGCATATGTATATATTAAGCCTTCATAACTAGTGATTCAGAAAGTAAAGATGTCAAGGTTGTTATTAAAAAGTAATAGTACTCAAAATTCTTCCAGGAACTTAATTTTTTAACTTTATACTGAGTGTATGTGCACATGTGCCACAGCATGTGAAAGTAGAACTCTATCCTCCAACCGTATGGGTTCTAGAGATGGAACTTGAGTAATCAGGCTTGGCAGTAAGCACCTTTACCTGCTGAACAACTTCTATGATTTGAGAGTTTCTAAGATACACTAAGGTATTTTCATGTCTTTGCATGTATACTATGAATTAATCAGTTCTTATTCACTTGCTGGACTACAAAGCCAAAGGGTAGTCATTTTCATGTCATGGTTTGAAGAAACTGCATAGATCCATCTTTTCTTACTCTGCCACAGAACTTCCTGAATATCTGTCCACAGACCTTTCAGCTACATTCATGCACCTGTCCAGACTGCCCTCTGCCTGATTTGTTTACATAGACCTTACCATTTCCTGCACATATAACACTATCAGATCAGCACTCTGAAGTCTGAAATCCTATACTAGGGAATGGAGCAAGAATTGAGGTCTGGTTTTAAGGAATGTATAGGCTTTTCCCCTGTCTTCAAACTATCACTTTTAGTTCCAATTTTTCATTCTTTGTCTAAGCAGAAAATTTCATTAAGAGCATATAATGTAAATTTTAAACATATAATGTAAATGTGAGACCAACCATCTCCTGCTGACCGCATTTATTTCTACAAATTACTCTTCCAGCCTGCTCTGTTACCAGGGATTGAGTCCCAAAGCCTTAGATTCATCCTTGACACCTCCTTCCTTGACTCCAGTGCCCAATTCCCAGCAGGCCCTTTGGTATCACTTTAAAGTAGCATTGTAGTATCGTGACCTCTTACCCTTTCATCTGGTTCAGGACCATGGCAAATCTTGTTCATTCTAATTCTGGGAATTTTTTTTCCCACCAGGATTTACCTAATTGACTCTTAATGTTGCTATTTCTCCCTTATAGTCACTCATGAGTGGGCCAAAAAAGCTTCTTAAAATCCTTAATCAGATAAATCTCCTTTAACTCAAATCCTTAGGTGAGTGTATAGTATAATACCTTAAATCCTAAGCATAGCCCCCAGGTCCTTTCTCTGTTCAGCTCCCTTCTCTCCCTGTTTCCCATCTGCTAACACTCTGTTCCCCTCTTCACTGCTCTTATCTCTGGGTTCCTTACTATTTCTATGAGACATGAAGCCTCTCACTTTGAGGCCTGAAATACTATCCCACAGTTACCTGAGCTGCACCTCCGTATCACTTAAGTGTCTTCACCCATATCAGGCTCTACTGATGGGCCTATCTAACATATACCATTGTTACTCTCTTACTCGGAAGAGTCTTTTCACAGCTTTGTTAACAACTCAATATTATCTATGTTCATCTTTCTTAGAGGATCAAGAGGGAAGTTTTACTTTATCTTTCTTTAAATTATATAAGTAATTCTATGGAGCACTCTTGTTTGATATATTTAGGTAAGTTTTAAAAACTTTTTTCTGTCAAGCCATTTTATTTTTTATTTTGATGTGTATCACATATCTCAGTTTTTTATCTCAGTTAAACATCTGTTGTGCTCCTGGGACGTGCCAGATACAAATACCCAGGGTTTAAAATTCTATACTGCAGACATTGTCTGAGAGGCTGATATGTGAACATTTTACCCTGTGGTGCGGAAGATGTCACCTCAAATATGTTCTAGTTGAGTGTTCTAATTTAGTCTTCCATGTCTGTAAATGTCTAGTACCTTCATGTTTGTTTTATAGCTGTTCGGCAAATTGTTTTGGTACAACCGTGTGTGTGTATGTGTGTGTGTGTGTGTGTATGTGTGAGAGAGAGATGTGTGATCAAGCATCCACACAGAGCTGTTCCCTGTATCGTTTGTGCTGTGCTCACCTTCCTTTCCTCATTTGGAAAGACTGTTCTTTACAACAGCTAGCATTTGTGGAGTGGTATCTGTGTGATACATCCCTCTCTGCCCAGTACCTGGTAACGCTGGAACAACTGTGGGACTCTCTGTTTTCACCCCATGGGCATGTATTGAATATGGCCTGGTTGCCATATTTTTAAAGACAACTTTAACTTTATCTCCAACATCTGCATGAATTGGTGGACCTGGTAAAAATGAAATGGAAGGGCAGCTTAGTAGACTGGAATTTCTGTCAGTGATCAAGGCAAAAAATCACATAACTTTTCAGTGTGCAAGATGGAGTACTCTCCCTTTTTTGCCCATGGTTTTGTGCTTTTACAGTCCATTACGGTCTTATTTCTGGTCCCAGAAGATGTGCATAAGAACACTAGAGATGGCTTCTCTAAATCTGAAGACCATAGTGTATCTCTTATCTAAAGTTCCAGAGGATGATGAGCCTAAAATCCCCAGAGGGTCAGACGTCTAACAGGGAGAGCTGGTGGCAGGCCAGGAGTTGCTTTGCATAGCTTACTCTCAGGACTCAGTGTTTGGACTTAAGCTGAGCATGAAGTTACCAAAGGATTGTGCTGTCAAGGTTGAAGCCGGCCCTTCAGCTTCTGCTCTACAGATACCTGGAGCTTTACCTGTGTACTTCTGTTATCCTCAACAGTGCCAATAGCACTAGAGCAGTGTTTTTCAACCTAGGATGTCAAATGACCCTTTCACAGGGGTCACCTAAGACCATCAGAAAACACAGATATTATGATTTATAACAGTATCAAAATTATAGTTTTGAAGTAGCAAAGAAAATGATTTTATGGTTGGCGGTCACCACAAAGGGTTGCAGCATTAGGAAGGTTGAGAACCACTGATCTAGAGGATCTTACCAGGGAAATTCTGATCCTGCGGAACCATTGAAGGTTTAAGAGTGCAGTACCTCATGGGTTTCAGATTACACATTCTGCCTTAATGTGGCTCCTGAAAACCTGAAGGTAACTTTCCCCTGATCCCGTGTAAGGAAACCCATTGTCTCATCCCCATATATATTTTTTTCTTGTAACTGATTACATTTTAATTTTTCAAGTAAAAGAGACGCTTCTTTTGGTGGGGGTTAGTGGAATAAAAAGGAGAATTTGGCTCAGGTATTTATTCAGAGGTATTTTCTAGGAACTTCACCAAAACTATAGGCATCAAGTATAAATAATTGTATCAGTCTATGGCATAATGGAATAATACATTATTCCTGACAGAAATAAGTGATATAATCTGTATTCTTTAGCAAACACAAACTTCGCGCTCCCTCTCTCTCTCTCTCTCTCTCTCTCTCTCTCTCTCTCTCTCTTATAAATTGAATGAGGGTTTTGGGGGTTTTTTGTTTGTTTTTGTTTGTTTTTGTTTTTTGTTTTGGTTTGAATAGCTTTGATATATGAACCTGGAAAATGCAGCCTATATCTATGATGCTGCGGGCAGCTCCTGGCACTAACATAAGGCTACCAAGATAGGGCTGTCACCTTACCGAGGATGCCCAAGTGTTCATCTTCAGCTCTTCTCTTCACCTGTTCTCTGAATGTGCTGTCAGTAAACTCACGATACACAACCTTTTTGTACTTCGATCCTATGAAAAACTCTTCCTTATCCAGAAATGCATTTGAAACACTAGAAATGAAGAACCAGTGTAGGTTAGTATTTGTTTTCATGAAAGAAGAGAAATTAAGTTTTGAGTAAAAATTCTTGTGAATAATTATACTCATTAAAAATTATTTTCCACCCCAGTGAGAAAAAAAAGATTTTAAAATAGTGAGGTGTGCTATAAAGAGGCCTGTCCAGTGTGCTGCTGCTTCAGTCCTGGCCCTGCCTCTTGTCTAGCTGAGCTGATACACTGATCCTTACTATCTGGAGAAAGGAGTTCTTGTGCCCCTAAAGAGAGGCATGGATCAAATCATCTCATCCTGGTTTCCCACTCAATCAGAATTAATGCAGTATTTTCAGTCAATAAGAACTGAAGTGGCACATTTAAAAAAAAGTTTTAGTTAACTAAATGATTTCTTTTAACCACTTTATTCAAGCATAGAAACAGCCTTTTAGCCCTGTCTCTCTCAGACCACACTTAGCACTGAAATCAAACTATGAAGCTAGCCAGTGTCAGCCAGGGCACCCTGAGTCTCCCTGCCCCACTGCTCACACTAGTTCCTCAGATCATGTTCACATGATGTCACATAATGAAAATGGCGTGCTAGAGGAGGCACGCCTGGGGGGAAGGGGGCCACTTAGAGCATCAGGTGATGCCACATGGTACTGAGATGAATGTTTCTAATGTTCCTGAGGCCATTTTTTTGACTTGGATTTATTCTTTCTGATTTTTTAAATACTTTTTTTTTTAACAGTGTTTGTATCCTTAATGGCTTTGAATGTAGCTTTGATTAAGATCTTAGTAGAAAAAAACTGCTAAGTATTTAAGAAGCACACAGCAGATCTAAGGCTATAGAGTGACTGATTATTATACTAGCAATGAAACCAGGAGGATGAAGTAAGCCACACTGTAGCTGTTCTCAGTTTGGAGGAGTTTGAAGGTGAGAGGCAGTCCACCAGCAAGGCTCTGGGAATCTGAGACTGGAAAGTTACTTTTGCTCTTGCAAATGATGTAGCTCCTTTTCCCAGTCCCTGCTTGGTGAATAATCCCATTCCACCTCTACTGCTGCAACATAGTAGGTCCTTTCTCCCAGGTAGACAGTGAAATCTTCAAACTTCTGCTTGCACTGGTCCACAGTGTATTTTTGCTTCATGCCACCTGTGTAGTGATCTGTTGTAAGACACTCAACATCAAAAGTCCCTGGAGTGGCAAAACAGGAAACTTGTCACATTTTTGCTCAGTATTTTTATTTCCCAAACTTTCTGAGCATGAATTATTACCTCCGATCATCAGACTTTCCATACCTTTGATCCTGACTCACCCACTGCTCACTCTCCTCCAGACACAGAAGTCTCTTTACTGTCCTAAGAACCAGCAAAGGGTGTATCTGTCTGAGGACATCTGTTAGTCTCCCTGCCTGAACTTCACAGATGAGTGCAAAGCTCATGCTTAAGACTATCTCTCACTCTTACCCATCACCCCCTTCTCCTTAGTTTTACTCATGGACTTACAGTTACCTGATCTTGAGTAGCACACAGTGAATCAAGTAAGGCTATAAACAGGTTAGTATATTTTCATAATCTGATTAACATTCTTCCCTCCTTGTTTCAAGTTGAGTTAATCATGGAGAGCCAGGCCCACAGATGTGTCTGATTGTGCTTGGCTACAATTTTAGTATAGAATTCCCAATTGTAAGCCATCAACAAGCCAACCCCACATCAAAGCTGTAGAGGCAATATGAAAGTTACATTAGAGCACATGCAGGAGTTGTTTCTTCTAGCCTGCTTTTCCCATCTTTAAAGGACCTTAACTGAAAGGGGATCATCTCTTGAGAGTCTGCTGTTTCAAAGAAGAAAATCTCAATCTCTCTCTCTCTCTCTCTCCCTCTCTCTCTCTCTCTCTCTCTCTCTCTCTCTCTCTCTCTCTCTCTTGCTCTCTCTCTCTCTCCCTTTATCTCTTTCTTCCTCTCTCTCTCTCTCTCTCTCTCTCTCTCTCTCTCTCTCTCTCTCTCTCTCCCCCATTTTCTCTTTCTCTCTCTCCTCCTTTTCCCCGCTCTGTCTCTGTCTTTATACCATCTTACTCCACCCATGTATTGGAACTAGGTTCACCTGATGTCTGCTTGAACATCAGTGGCCCAGTAACCCTCTTAAGAGAATTGGGAGGCTTTGAAAGTTTATCACTCAGTATGCTATTTTATAGAGATTTCAACCAAAACTACATATATTTACCATCTTGGCAAATTTTATTTCAATGTGATACAAACTAACATCATTTGAAAGGAGGGATGCTCAGTTGAGAAAATGCCTCTATAAGACCTATAAGATATTCTCTTAATTAGTGATTGATGGGAGAGGGCCCAGCATCTTGTAGGTGGTTCCATCCCTGGGCTGCTGGGCCTGGGTTCTATAAGAAAACAGGCCGAACAAGCTATGAGGAGCAAACCAGTAAGCAGCACCCCTTCATGTCCCCTGCATCAGCTCCTGCCCTGTTGGAGGTCAGTTCTCTCCCAACTTCCTTCAGCGATAAACAGTGATACAGAAGCTGGAGCCAAATAAACTCTTTCCTCCTCAAGTTTCTTAGGTCATGATTGTTCCTCAATAGTAATCATAATTGAGGCAGTGACCTATAAGAGAAATATACCTTCTGTGTCAGGCTTCATCAGAAGAGTGAGACTTTTATGAGGAAATAGGTTTGCAGTGTCTCTTCTTTCTCCTTTGGACAGATAAGTATTTCCTGAAAAGTATATCCCATGCACATCTGCCTCATTTCCAGCGCTGAACAAATACCACACACTGGATTCTCCTAGACACATATTGAGGCCAGGCTGATTGCCATACATGAATCCATTCATGGCTGCAAATGTTGGAGGAGGGGGAGGAGAAAAAGGTTTGAAGATAGCATATCCTGTTAAATAAGATGTTGTCATGACTTCCTCATGTAAGGACACATTTATGTTTCTCCATTGTGTATATGTCAGAAATGCCTCTGCTGACCCCAGAGCAGCCTGGCTACAGGGAGCAGATCTGAGTTCACATAGCATGGACTTCTGTGTCTCTACCACTCTGGGGATTTCAGTGTTTTCAGCTGGAATTGAATTCCAGGATGTTTTTCTCATTTCTATCAAAGGTCATGTTTGTGAGCAACTGTATCAGGGAATAACACCTGCTTACACTGGGTGTCACACATTATCAGGGAATAACACCTGCTTACCCTGGGTATCACACATTTTCAGGGAATAACACCTGCTTATCCTGGGTGTCACACATTGGCCGTGTGTTTGTTGTTTCACATGCAAAAGTCCCTGACTCATCGGAAATAAATAGGAAAAATCGTGTGTAGGAAAGTTTCTCTCACTGCTTATCCCAAAAGATGATATTGTAGAATTTAAAGTGAGGATTATGGATAGTGTGACTAAAATTATTGCAGCTTAAAAAAATTAGTGTGTACTGCAACTTTACAATTTTTACTTCTACCAACTACAATACTGACTATAGCTAAAGCATAATAAATCTGATGCTCATTCTCATTTAAATAAAATGGCTGGCGGCTTCCCTGGATTTTAATAATTTTAAAAGTTGTAACATGGTTCTGATGAGCAATCAAGTGTAAAAATCAGGATGGCACAGAGTTCGTATTTTTGGATCATTGAAAAATAAGAGGAACCTGTCATTACTGGGCTACAAATGAGAAAAGCGCCTAACCCGCTATTCTCCAATAGAGTATGCCATCAGAACCAGGTAAAGGATTTGTTAAGTACACATTCCTGGGACTTATTCCAGTGTTTATAATTCAGCAACTCAAAAGTGAGTTCAAGAATTTGCAACTCAAACAAGCTCTTGGGTAAAACAGGCTGTTGATCTAGGGACCACACTTTAAAGACACATTCAGGGGCCAACAAAAAAGCTCAATTGATAAAGGCACTTGATGGTCAGCCTACCAGCCTCAAGTAAACCCTGAAACCCAAATGCTGGAGAGAGAAAAGTGACTTGTGCAGGTTGTCCTACGACAACCTCCACAGGCACTGTACCACATACTAGCTCTCTCTCTGTTCTTCTGTTTCTCCTTTCCATTTCCACTCTCCTCTGAATAAATAATTTTTTTAAAAAGATACATTGGATATGCCTGAGTTTGAGGCCATACTGGTCTACAGAGCCAGTTTCAGGAAAGTCAAGGCTACATAAAAAAAAATCCTGTCTCAAAAAACCCAATAAGTAAATGAATGGATAGATGGATGACACATTCATCAAATTAGCATGTATGCTATATCTGGTTATTCCATAGGGAGATTCTTTTTGCTTGTTTTGTTGTTTGTTTACTTTTTATAACCAAAGATATTGCCATCAGAGTTCTAGTAAGTGTTTGCTGTATGTAATGAATATAAGGTAATGCTGACAGATGCTGTTCACTGGGGTTTAACTGATACCATTATCTATGCAACACTAAAGTGGCCTGGGCAGGTGAAGGAGACGCATCACTCACAGTGCATCTTATTAGACTCCTGAAAGTCTTCGTCTTCCTTATCCACCTGGTCAGGTGCAGTTGTGAACATCCTAATATTATCATCCAAGAGTAAACTCTCATTCTCATCAAATACTGTGGCAAACAAGTAGAACTCCTTGTCTACATCTTTCTGCAAATAAAAATAGCATGAGATGAAGATAGAAAAGTAATGCAAAAGATTTCTATGTACAATACTCTGTATAAACCATTTCAAGAAGTGTGAACAGAGGTTTCAGTTCCCCATTAAACTTGGCCAATGATATATTCCATTTGGTCACCCAAATTTTCACTGGTGTCTCTTGAGGATTTATGGTTTACTAAGGTAACTTTCTTCCTTCATGTCAATATTGCTCATACAAATTGAACTACTAAGTTATTCAATTGTACATGTTATAGTTTAGATTTGAAATATCTCGAAAGTCATCTGTTAAAGGATTGGTTCCTAGCTGGTGGCTATTGGGTCGTAATGGAGACTTTATGTTAGGCCGACATGAAGGGACAAGGTCATTTAGATTGTACTCTTGAATATGGTAGAATCTGTCCTCCTCTCTCTGTCTCCCTTGATGTCCCATCTCCCCGCCCCTCTCTCCCTTCCTCTTGTAGACTCCTTGGCTATCTATCATGAGGATGAAAAGCTTTCTTCTAACATATGCATGTCTGGTTCACTACAACCCAAATTGAATGGAACTAGCTGACTGTGACTGAACCCTCTAAAACCAAGAGCCAAAATAGACTCCCATCCTTTAAGTTATTTGTTTTGGATATTTTGTTGCAGAGATAAAAAACTAATGTGGTAATATCTATGTCCTAGAATCAGGAAAGATGCCCTCCACATTCATGAAAGAATTCCAGTAAGAATTCCTATAGGCCACACAGATCATCTTCAGTGAGGAAATGGCATGCCAAGGAGCTAGAAGATGGACCCATACACCCTTCAGGCAGGTTAAAACAAAATAAACAAAAAGTAGAAATACACCGGGCGGTGGTGGCGCACGCCTTTAATCCCAGCACTTAGGAGGCAGAGGCAGGCGGATTTCTGAGTTTGAGGCCAGCCTGGTCTACAGAGTGAGTTCCAGGGGCTATACAGAGAAACCCTGTCTTGAAAAACAAACAAACAAACAAACAAACAAGTAGAAATACTATCTAGTTTAGAAAATAGTCCAATCATTCAGAAGACAATCAGTCCGTGGAACCAAAGTGAATGAGCTCTCAGGGAAGAGAATCCTAAAGCCTTGTTTCTCTTTCTCTTATGATTCATTCAAGTGGAACATGACTGTCAAAGTGAAAGCAGCTAACTAATATGTAGAGTTGACAGATCCTTCACAGAATTCCATCAGTGATGAGGGTTGCCTAGTTTGAGTTTCTTGATGATTTAGATACACTTAAGTTACTCGTGTTCCTGTAAGTAACTTTAGTAAAGTCACCAGTTCACTGACCTAGACTTGGGTAGGATCACTTCTTTGGGCTATTGATGGAGTGTCTGGGGCTGAACAGATACTTTTTCTCATCTCCATGGGAAAGTTCCTACTACTTGCCTCAAATGTGATTGCCCTGCCCACCCCCTTCCTGGTTCTTATTTTTGTTTTTTGAGACAGGTTTACAAGTTCCTCTGTGTAGCCCTGACTGTCCTGGAACTCTGATCTATAGATCAGACTGGCCTCAAACTTACAGAGATCCACTTGGTTCTGCACCTAAGTGCTGAGATTAAAGGTGAGTGCTTCTGCTCCTGGCTAAATGTGGTGCTCTTGTCTCAAGCACTAGGGCTCAGGGCATGTGTCTCCAGGCCCAGTTTAGAAGACCCTATCTGTATAATTTTGCTTTTTTTTTTTTTTTTTTTTTTTGTTTAGGTAGCTGGTGATAGTCTTGAGCTCTTTTTCTCGTTGGACTTCCCAGATGCTGAGACTAGAGGCATACAGATCACATGACAGGATCCCTTATCTCCAGAGATACATAATAAAATACTTATGTAGATTTAAAAATGATGGGATTGTGGTGGCGAGTCAAAAGGTTATTTTTTATTGCTAATTTTATCACAAAACCGTATGCATTCCATATACAATGCAATTTCTAATCCACTTGAGATATTTCTATGAGAAAAATAAATGTATAATACTTTTAAAAACTGTATGATCTTACTATGAAGACCAGAGTGTTTTCACATTTTTGATCCTCCTGCCTTACCATACATAGTGTTGGGATTTCAAGTGTACATCACTATGCTCAACCATAATATAAATCTTATAAATTGGAGAAAATTTTAAAATAATACAAAAATCGTTGGTGACTAAAGCCTAGAATTATTCTTATAGTACAATATAAAGCAGATTAGGTGTCATTTTCCCTCTCCCCTGCCTGGGCTTACCTGTCTCCCATCTGCACGTAAGCTGCCTTTCTTGCATATTTTCATTGGCCCAATAAGTCCAGTAAATATATCTTTGGTGGGGTCAACGCCAGAGTAATACATCTTAGATAGGCACACAGGATCTGCATAAGTGGGTCCCATTGTGGGGGGCACAGTCCATTCATACGTAAAGGTTTCTTTGGGAGCCACATGGGAAGCTGCTTGAGGAGAAGGATATAAGAATAGTCACAGCAGATAGTTACATATGTGCTTTCAAATGTGACTACAGAGTCACAGAATGGGTTAGGTTTAATAATACACCTCTAAGTTCCTTGGTTCTAATTAAAGCAGAATCCTCCCCCGTCCCCTTGTGCTACTTGTCACATTTGTCATACTGGTGTGATAAACTCAAGAAGCCCCAAATGTGTACCTAAGATTGATCTCCCTCTTTGTGTTCAGATATGGAATATGTCTATTTTCTTTCAAGCAGAGCTAATGTTGAAGGTAAATACCATCGCCTCTATCCTTCTGTCAGGTGCAGCAGTGCCTGGCAATTGTGGGTAATCAGTTCACTTTCTGTAGACCAAACTGGACAGAAAGTAATAGTAGAATTGAAAGGAACTTAGCCTGTGATCCTTTGCGAATTATCTAGATTCACCTGAAAGCGAAGCCAGAGAGCTTTGATAACCAGCCTACAGTCATGCTGCAGTTGGTAGCAAAATTAGGAGCTTTCATTGATATGTTTCAATGAAATTATTTGAATATATTCTCATTGTTGGATATTTTGTATCACTGAAATCATATTAATAAATGTATATAATGGTAAGAGCAAACATCACAAAACTATAATGCCAGTATATTTATACAGTATAAACTCAACCATATTTAATATATGTTGTATATACACAGATGAAAGCAGAAAGATTAAATACACATACTTATATGTATATGAAATTATGGGTTTCTAATAGTTTTGATTATAGCTTTCTGTATTTTTCAAATATCCTAAAATGAGCCTCTAACCTTAACATTGCAGGACCTTAAAAAAATTCACCTAATAGTATTTCAGAAATGTATAATTGATACAGCTTAATTCTCATTAGGGTTGTCAGTAGTTATCCAATTAAGACACAACAAAATTCTGTAAACTACTTGGAAAGGATAGGAAAGAGTTTTACTTTCTGTTTGTATTATTCCTAAAAGTAATATGGGCAACGTTTGGTATCCTGTCTTCAGCTTTCTCAGGACTGAATTCTCTACTCACCTTTCCTTGAGGAGTGGCCAGGTTGGCCATAGTGTGTTCCCTCATTTTCCTTGGTGAGTCTTACTCCCATTGGCTGAATGCTGAGAGGATGTTTTCCCTTGTTATGAAAGGTGACTTTAATGATGTCTCCTACTTCTGCCCAAATGACAGGACCTAGAGACAAAGAGAGCATACATTATTTGTCCTGGGACATAGGTTGTAACTGTGTGTCTGACAAGTTGGAAAGCCTGGTGTTTTTAAAAGTCTATTATTGCTACAATGTAGTAAATTTGAAAAAAAGGCAAGTATTTTTTTTCTTTTATCCAACTTGAGAGAAATTACTTTGGCTATTGTTTTTCTTTAAGTAAGTAAAAATTGCACATCACAAAACTAATTTATAGTGTTTACACACCTATAAAATACCTGGAGTATCTACACTTTCTTCAACCTAGTGATCTGGGTTGTGTGGCCTTCGCCCTCAGTTATGGTAAGTTTAAGTTGGATGTGACAGATAACAGTGTTTTAGAATGTAAAACTCTAAAACTGATGTTACCAACTTTAGAGTAAAGATATAGCTATATAGTACACAAATGCTTGATGTAATATCCAAAAAGACATTTATTGAGGGCATTTATTATCCTTTCTTCTAAGTGTTCATGGCTTACATCTAACCCTTACTACGTACGGTTTCACAAGGAAATAACCGCTATTGTTTCAATTTTATAGAAAGGAGCAGGCAAAAAATAATAAGTCAAATTCAAAAGACACCCAGCTGGTAGATAAAGACAAAGACTGACTCCTTAGTCTAGACTGTGTTTACCGTTTATGAGAGAACTCGGAACTGCGAGCAGTCCCTGGGACAGATCCAGCCAGGTTCATTAGTAAGCTCACATTTGGTTTCTGAGAAAGTGCACGTTTGGCTAAGTCAATTATTTAAACCAACTCAAACAATTTCCCTTATCTCTCTGAAGAGATAAGTACTCATTTGCAGCCATCATGATATAATGAAATAGTGAAAAATTATGACTGATAATTTTTGGGACAGGAGTGAGCTGCTATGTCGGGTTATACCAATCTCCCCAGCCTCTATGTAAGAATCATACTGCAGGTCCTGACACTTTTGTTCTTCCTGAGGTTGGGATAGCCAAGAAGAAAGTGCTTTAGTCATGCATGTTCAGCTTGGACTCACCCAGGATTCCAAGATGTTCCTCATCGGGGCTTCTTTGTTTTTGGTTTGTGAAGGAACCATCTGTGTACTCACGATAAATCATTTTTTTATAAGAGCCACCAATTCTTGTGGCACCTTGCTCAAAAAATACCCTCGAATCACTGCCAAAAGGAAAAAAAGGGGGTTGATTCTGGTGTGGAGTTAGAATAGAGGTGGCGATTTACTTAAGGCTCTAACTGAGGAGAAGAGTCAGCCTAGTGCTTAGTGCCGCATGGCTGCCATGGTCAATGGTCCATACTAATTTCACTAAAGAGGCACACAGACCTAGACCACTCTTGAGGTTTGGTGAAGGTGTAGAAAATCAAGGAGAAAGTTACAGTTTAAAGTGAAGTGAGAACAAATTTCAGTATGACTATGTCATCCCTGTTCTATAGTAGACTCTTTACCCCTTTGTATAGCCGCTGTTCTCCGTTGGGTACAAGCATCAGCTTAGTGCCTGCCTTTATTTGCTAGAAATCAGGTGATAGTGCAGTTGCTAGTTTTCTTCCCACTTACTAACAAAGAAATTCAATTTTAGAAAGTGATATTATTTTTACAGAGTCACCCTATTCATCTCTTCCTTTGTTTGACAAATGGCTTGGCACCAGCTTTTTGCCCGGACCTCTGTACTGTGTTGGTGAAATAGTGATGGGTAAGTGAACTCCCCATCCAGATGCATCACATCTATCAGGTTGTACTTGCATGCTGGCAGACAGTGGCAAAACAATGCAGTTTTGTGTATAAGAGCAGAAAACTGATTCATAACATGCAGTAGCCTTGAATCTGAGCCGACACAGAGCAGCATGCAGTGTGCAAATTGTGCATGTTGTACATGTCGGTCCAAGGCTACGGAGAAGCTATGGGGCAGAACAGAGGGAAGCACTGTCAAAATCACCTTGGATTCATGATGTATTAGATTTTAAACTAGCTTTTGGTTGTTGGACATTGAGAAAACTTTTACTGTTGACAAAATGTTTGTGATACCCATATTCATTTGCTTAGTCTCACATGATGGCCCACAGTTGAAGAAGATGAGCCCAGAAAGCACTGCAGAAGCAGAGGATTTGGGCAGAAGAGTTAGGAATGACGCTTAGAGAGAGAGGTGGGCAAGGGGACCTGGTTAAGGCTTTGATATTCCATTCCATGGCAATAATGAAGGGTTTAAGGCTTCAGTATGAGTATTTTAGGGGAATTCCTCCAATAGATGCTTAGAGAAAATGTTAGGAAATAAAATACTGTATGAAGAAGGCCAGTCAGAAAACAGTTATTATAATTTCTGTGAAAGACAGTGAGAAATTTGGTTATATTGGTGAAGAGGATGGAGGAAAGAAGACAGCTTTCAGAGAAATGTAGACTCCAGTGATTCAGTGCCTTGGTGAAGGAACGGGAGTCAGGACAGTGTGTAGGCTTGGCAGCAAGCACCTTTACCCACTGGGTCATCATCATGATGCCTGCTGGCTTTTAAGATATTACCTTCTCTTCTTTGTGGAAAGCAGCTAATAGGAAAGGAAGATGAAAAAATGCAAAGAATGCATCATCTTATAAAAACAAGCCTGACATATCCAAAGAGTCACTTGTGTGAACCAGAGGATACCATACGGTGAGGGAAGGACTAGACAACAGGAGAAAATACTCTGTTGAGTGTCTGATGAAGGGATAATATTCAGGCTATGTAAGGAACTCCCAACTAGTAAATATCAACAGAAACAACCCAAGTCAGAACTGAACAAAGGATATAAACGGACATTTCTATGAAGAAAATTAATGTATGGCCAATAAGCCCTACATAAATACTTAACATCCTTCATCATAAAGGAAATGGTCTTTGTGGAGTGCTACCTTTCCAGAGCTGTTAAGTTCTCTCCAGTGAAGATATCAGTCCCAGAAGGAGCGTAGTCCCAGATGGTCTCCTCAGCAGCAATGTAGTAGTGTCTCACATGTCCATCTTGTATATTATCTGCTGTCGAGGGCTTGTTACAGTCACGAACCTGGAAAAAGGCCTGCAAACCGGCTGAAAGAATCCAGGGAAGGCTCTGATGAATAGTGACAATTGCTCAAGAGGCAGCATGTAGAGATTGAATCAATCCACACAGGTAATACAACAAACCATGATAAACATGTTTACAGACTACAGGTGGAAAGTTACTTTTAAAACAGATGTATGTCTGTTTTATGTATATATGACATTAAGAAGCATATGCGTGTTCAAAATAAGATACCAGTCTTTGTGGGATTACCCTTCAAAGTCTAGACATTCAATATCACATACCCATTAAAATTTTAACTGAATCAGCCTTTTATTTTGAGAGAGTTGGCTGTTTCAAAATAATACTCTTTGACGGAATTACCTTTCAAGGGGTAATTTTTTTCAAAGTCTAATTTCCTCTGGAGATTAATTTTATAAATAGATTTTAAGAACTAAGTGTTTTTATACCTTGCATCACAGAGAGAAATGACATTTAGAAGCTAAGGCAAAGAACAGACAAATCACAGATGAATAAAAAAGTTAGTTTTACTTGACACAAGTCAAAAAACAAAGCTACTCTCCAGCATAACATACAAATCTGTTTTTATAGTACTCTATTCTACATTGAGAAACTACAAATGTTGCTATATCTTTATGGCAGAACCCATTGCAGTATTCTACAAAATAATATTTTTTACATATGTCATTACTTTATAAACATTCCAGGCTTACCTGCTCTTAGTTCATTATGATGTAAACATGGAGATAAAACTAAGGCAATAATTCAGTGTTCCAATTACTTAACTTACTTATTCCAATTACTTATTGGTTCTGTTTCTCTTCTACCGTTTACTAGAAGACTAAGACAAAACCTTTTTTACAACTGGCAGTTAACTGGAGGCGAAGACATCTTACCTTTCAGATGGTTTAGGTTCTGGCAACTGAGCATCCAGACTCCAGGATTCTGGGCTACCATATAAGCATCAATTAAAGTGGCAGGGAACAGGTTGATTATATCAGTTTGATAGTTTTTGCTGGTCAGAGCGTGACCATGAAAGAAAGCTGAATGCACATCAACTTCATTACCCATACCAAAAAGGTACCACTTCACTCTGTCTTCTGCACACATCGAGAGCCCTGGGAGGCTTCCAAATGTATATCCATTTATAGCTGCAAATCAAAATTAGAGTTTTTGGCCCATCGACATTAGTGCTTGGACTAGTAAAAGTTACCTTTACAAAATGCAAAGTCAGTTTAGTATAGAAAGTATCTGCCACAACAGTAGTTACCTTCTCCCCCTTATCCATGCCAGACATTGCTAATCAATCACATACTCTTTCATTTTTGGACTTTAATTCAGGCTAAGGGCCATTGTCAATACTATACTGAAGATGTGCTATTAGGTGCACTATTAGAAATAAACCTTCTATGGTCTGATGTTTATAAACTATGCACATTGGTTTTATATACGTGTGTATATAAATATGGATGTGTCCATATACATATAGAAAGTGCTCCTTTAAAGATAAAGAACTAAATATTTAATAATCAGTTATTAACTGGGCTTGTAGGCAAAGGGCAGATGATCTAAATTTTTTCTTTTTGCTTAAAACTTTTTTTACTTCTATGAATTTCTTTTGTAATAACAAAACAAGTAAAAAAAATTCTAAGATTGAAAGACAAAATTCAAAGAGATTTGAAGAAAGAAAAATTCAGGAAGGGACAGAAAGGACCAGAACCAGGAAATCCTGAAAGCTCAAAAGCATTATAGCGTGAGACCCTTGGAAGAAACCAAGGGTCATTGTTCAGTTGGGCAGTTCTGGGAAATTCCTATGGAGAGGCATTAATGTTAAGGACCGTTAGTATACCAGGTGTGAGAGAGGAAACAAATCATATCCATTCAGCCTAGAAATTTGAGTCTTTTTTTTTTTTTTGGCTTTTCGGGACAGGGTTTCTCTGTGTAGTGCTGGCTGACCTGGAACTCACTCTGTAGATCAGGCTGGCCTCGAACTCAGAAATTCTCCTGCCTCTGCCTCCCAAGTGCTGGGATTAAAGGCGTGCACCACCACCGCCCGGCGAGTCTATTTTTTATTGTTTGTTTTTGTTAATAAGATAGCAGAGGAAAAGGTGAAAATGAATAGAAAGAAGATACTCATGTCCACAAAAACAAAGCAAAGACTTTTAGATAGAAAGTTGGTAATAACCTCATCTTCTAATTTGGAAGTACAGTTATTGTTTTCTCGGTTTTTAAGTAAAGATCATTTAAAAGAAGCTAAAGGAAAATAAAATGTATACTTCTGGATCTAATTATTGTTAAGGTATTTACTTTTTCTTGTAAATTCTGAGGGTTAGATAACCCAGTTTCATTATTTTTGCCTCCTGGGAATTAAGGAAAAGCTTGGGCTGTTAAGAAGACATTTTTAGGAGACACTTGGCACAAGCTAGAGTTATCTGAGATGAGGGAGCTCAGTTAAGAAAATGCCTCCATAAGATCCAACTGTAAGGTGTTTTCTTAGTGCTTTATGGAGGAGGACCCAGCCTGTTGTGGATGGTGCCACCCTTGGCTGGTGGTCCTCAGCTCTATAAGAAAGCAGACTGAGTAAGCCATGAGAAGTAACCCAGTCAATGCACTCCTCTGTGACCTCTATATCAGCTCCTGCCTCCAGGTTCCTGCACTGTTTGGGTTCCTGTCCTGACTCCCTTCAATAATGGATATGATATGAAAGTGTAAGCCAAATAAACCCTGTCTTCTCAACCTTGTCTTTGATCATGATGTTTCATCATAGCAATAATAACTCTAACTAAGGCACATATCAAATTGCAAGTCCAATAGGGTTTGATATCAGGCCTTCAGGCTAGAAGTATTCATGGGAGAGAATAATCTTAATTATTGAAGCAAAATAAAGCATATCTTTTGTAGTCTTACAGTACATCTTGTTGCTTTCCTGGAAATCTTCATTGTCCTTATCAACTTTCTCTGGTTCAGAGCAGAAGGTTTTGATGTTATCTTCTAGATACCAGCTGAGATTTTCATCCACCACATAGAACATTACTACAAATTCTTGGTCAATATTTTTCTCTTTTTCCTTATATAGAGAACCTGAAGTAGAAATTTGAAATTTAATAGATCTGAAATTTTAGCATGTGATTCAACTTATACTTTTAGTAGATTTGAGCTTCTTTTTTTAAAAAATTTATTTTATTTATATGAGTCTACTGTAGCTGTTTTTAGACACACCAGAAGAGGGCATCAGATCTCATTACAGATGGTTGTGAGCCACCAGGTGGTTGCTGGGAATTAAACTCAGGACCTCTGGAAGAACAGTCAGTGCTCTTAACCACCAAGCTATCTCTCCAGCCCCAGATTTGAGCTTCTTTTTAAAATTTAGTATTTATTTTCTTAGTACACAGAAGCACTCAGCAAAGTTCACATGGCATTCACTGTATATACTCTTGTATCTATATATATACTCACTGACAAAAACATTAAATGTACTTTGACTACTGAGAAGGTTACGATTCAAATGTATCCAATGTACTGGCACACACATATAGCTACAAGCCAACATGTGAAGGTGTTACAGGTGACTATTGATCCAATAAACATTACATTTCAAACTCTTGAGTTATACTATCCTCATGAGGCAAGGAATAAATGTACTACTATACTTACTAATATAATACAGGTAACTCCAGACATTGCCAGGGAGTGCCAATGAGGTAGTCAAAATAGTATAGTCATGGATCTCTATATCACATGATTGTTGGAAGTCACACCCAGCAAACCTAGACTTCGCAGCACTGGTTTCAAGCTTCATTGTCATTTTCCTGCTAAGATGTTTGTTCCATTTTTCATGTTTTCAAGGCCTCCCCTATATTTTCCATCATTTTCTACTCTTACCTTTGTCTACTCAACTGCAACACAGAATAACTTAAAGTTTAAGAAAAAAATTGAGAAAGAAAAAGAAAACAAATCAACTGCTATTTATCTGTCTCTCATATGGTGAGCATTGAGAAGATATACCTTTTTTACAGAGTATTAAAGGTCCTATGAGTCCTGATGCAATATCTTCTGGAGCATTAACATGGGAATGGTAAATCCTGGTCACACAATTGCTGTCTCCCTCACCAGGACTTTGGTCATTGGCGTGTAGCACATACAAACACTGTTGTCCAGGAAACACTTTGTCATCGGCTTTTTGAAAATCAGTGGTGTTGTCAGGGTAGATGGCCCCTGGAAAGCATCAGGAAGTGGATTTAGAAGGTGAGTACATTTGACTATAGTTGAAGGAATAGTCAATCCTCAACATCTCATGGGTGTCCTTTGGACATTTAGTAATGTCCTATTTGGACTCATAAAAAAGAAGAAATGAGAGGCTAATGTCTAGGAAGCCTGTAAGCCTCACAGAAGTGATTACTATTAAGTTGGTAATTGACTGAGTCAAACACAAGAAGCATTTCAGAATAATTGTGACTTTCATGATTTAAGGGAAAGCTCTCACCTTAGGGTCAGGTATAAAAAAGGTTAAGCAAAGTAGCCACCCTCTCATATAATTTGAAAATTCTCATGTAATATTAGATTTGTGTGGGTATGTGTGTCTGTTGTAATTGCAGAACTCAAAAAAATTTTAAAAACACCTAATTTTAGAAATTTTCAAACTTCTACCTTCCTCTAAGTATTGGTGGATTTCCCATGAACTTGTCAGCCCAACTTTAACAGTGGTGAACTGAAAACTATTCTTATTTTTTCCTCCGTAACCCACTCAACTTTATCTTCAGCCATATGATATTATTTCAAAGCAAATTTCAGACATATTTAATTGCCAAATATCTGAGCATGTATCATTAAAAGATAATTTTTTCTTTTAACAAAATTACAAGCCTACTATGGTCTTTTGAAAATTAATATTAACTCTCTTAGTATACCATGGTGCTGTGAAAAAGAAAAAAGGATGGTAGCCACTTGTTAGACTATTAGTAGAACCATGTGGTTCAGAAGAACAGAAAAGAAATAATGCAATGTAGAACTTTGTCCTTTAGTTATGATATGGCCATTGTAATTTTGCAATCAGAGAAGCTGTGATTATTTACAGGAGACACACAACACTGGGCCCAGAGAGATGACTTATCTGAAGGAAGCGGTGTTCCAGGGCAGCCCTGTCCTCCCGTAGGATACTGCTTGTGCGTTGCCATGCTCCTGCAACTAAACCTAGATAAACTCACTGATCATGCAAAACTTAGGTAGAATCATTTCTTTAATCACTTTTGTGTGTGTGTGCATGTGTGTGTGCATGTGTGGTTATGGTGTATATGTGGAGATAAGCTGACAACGTACCTTTCCTTTCACCATGTGACTGCATAAAGGTTCTCAACCTGTGTGTCTGATATATGAGACTATTCAGGCCACCTTATCTGAGTTGGAGTTTATGAGAGGTCAGAATGGAAGGTGATAGCAGCTACAATATGATCAGTGGAAGAATTCCCAATATAAGTCAACTTCCACCCTGAAGCCTTCTCTTCCCTGACTTCATGCCACTTCTAAGTCGTCAGGCACGTCCTCTGCTCCACACATTCTCATATTCTTCCTCTATTCCATGAGGAATTAAGTGCTGGTGATCCAGCTGTGGCTCTCACTATCAGCTTGCAGTCTATTTAGTCATGTGTGGTATTCCCACTACACTAAGTCACACAACCAGAAGAAACACAGCACTGTTGTGATGAGTTCCAATTCCATTATAAAATAGATTGATGTTAAGGTATGTGGTTATAGGTTCTATCTAACGGTGTCAATTCTAGAAGTCAAAAGGTTTTCCTACTGAAGACAGTAAATTCTAACTGCAATATACATTGAACTTACCCTCAGACTCCTTGGAGTAAGTTACCCCATGTGCATGAAAAGTATAGGGCCTAGAGGCAAAGTTCTTTAAGTGAACATAAACTTTATCTCCAACTTCAGCTTTGATGACAGGGCCTAACAACCCTAGCCATGCTGGCTTGTCTATAGTTTTTGTAAAGGTGCCATCTGTGTACTCAGAATAAAGGGCCTTCTTATATCTTCTTCCAATACGATCTGGGCCATTTTGAAGATAGACATCGGACTGTTCCCTGAAAAGGAAAAGATACTTTGATCAGAACCCATCATTTCTGGAGAGAGCATAAGAACTTAGGACAATCAATGATTACACCACATTCAGTCTTTGCCTGTAGTGTAGACCAAACTGAAGGGGGCAAGCTGTTAAATGGCTTTATTATTTTAATTTTATGAGGTATTTCATATACCTCATACATATGGTATATGACATACGGTAGAAAACCACCTCTGAAGATAACATAACATCATGGTGCAAAAATAAAACTAAAGAAAACTGAGTGGAACTAAATTAATTCTATCTTGTAAATTATTTAGTTGTGTGTGTGTGTGTGTGTGTGTGTGTGTGTGTGTGTGTGTGTGTGACTGTGTGCATGCATGCATTCATGTACGCATGAGCACATGACCTGTGGATGTGGGTGTGGAGGCTAGAGATCTATGTTAGGGTCTTTCCACTTTAGTTTTTGAGACAAAGTCTCTCACACTGCAGTCAGTGGAGCTCCGCATTTCAGCTGACAAGTAAGCTCCTCAACCCCACCTGCCAGGGGGTCTCTTCCTCCAGTGGTACATTGTACTCAACTGTGTCCTGCTTTATTTGGGTACTGAGGATCAGAACTCATGTCTTCATGCTTGTACAGTAAGGTCATTTACCCCGATCTTTTTCCCCAGCCCCAGTCTATCGTTTTCATTTCTATTAGGAGCCTTAGAATTGGTTTGTGTAATATACATGGGTCTAAAAATTACCTTTGCATTTCAATTACCACTTGCATTTTAATCTTTTTCTACTATAGAATGTTTATATTCTTGATTAATGCCAGTTAATAATTTGAAAAAATCATTTAAATATACCAACATAATAAATAGAATCAGAAAAGAAGAAAAAGAAAAGAAAGAAGAGGATATATCTGATATTTGTACCTAAACTGAACTTACAAAGTTAGTTTTCAGTGGGATCTGTTAGTGAATGGTGCCATGAAGCCATTCAGAAAGACTCAATGAAATCCTGATCTTAGTAAGATTCTCCACAACCAAGGTCTTGCATTTGTGTCTGTGTATGTCTGTGCTGTCTGTTATAGACCATCAGTTTTCAATACTTTACCATGTTCTACTTAATCATCACAGAGTAGGATAGTGTGATTGAAAAGTTAACTTTATTATATTTCCTGGGTTGAGATAATCAGCAAAGGTCAGCTAAATTTTTTTTCATGTTTCAAGACAAAAATTGGGCTAGTTGGGGCTCTGAAACTGTCACAAAAGTTGAAGACATGATTGTCAAAAGTCTATGACTCTAGCTTCATGTTGTCTAAATATTAACCTGAAGAGTTAGTTACTAAGGCGCTATGTGATATACAAATGCATTTCTAACCTCAGTTTGTTGATTCTGACTAGGGACAAAGGAGAGTGGAACACAGACACCTGTGTATTTTAACATACAGGCTAGTGTATTCTGGTCCAAGGCATCTATTCTGGACTTGTGAGAACCTGTATGTAAGGTTGAAAGTGATGAGAAGCCAGTGCAGATGAAGTGGGAGTCCTTGATTTTACGATAAAGGAATATGGAAAGTTCTGTTTTCTGCTGGTACCATGGTGGTGCTAGATCTTTTCATTTTATGGTTGTACAGATGAAACATGGAAATTGTGTCAGGAATCACTGCTACTTGGCAGTGTTTCTGGTGGCTGAATTTGGGTAAAAGGAGCAAGCAACTGGTAGAAACAGATCCTCATCCCTCTAGATAGACTAAGGACTTCTAGGGTGACAGTCTCAGAGACAACCATATACTACTGACTTCTAACATCCCTGATTGTCTAAAACCACCAGGACTCTCAAAGGAGGCAAAATTTCATATTGAAAAATGATGGAGATGGTGTTTCTTGCTTCTCCACACCCACCCTGGTGTGATACTTACACCAAAAGTAAAAAATAAAAAAAAGTAAAAAGTAAAAAATACATTAACTGTAGAATGGCAAAATTCTGCCCAAACACTTCCTCTGGTGTGTCCTGCTTGTGTTACCTTATAATTGTTCCACAATTCTTGTGTTAAGGAAAAGCAGAGAGAAAAACTAAGATGGCTTGGAGAGCTCAGAAAATCCACGAATAAAGAACAGAACATAGATCTGAACTCTGCCCCAAACCCACAGAGTTAGTGTGGACAGGAGAAGTCCTAATAAATATGTGCTTTAACAGCATCTAGGCTGTGTGGCACTGAAGACCTCTGAGATCCAGACTGTCTGTTGTGTTGACAGGAGCCCATAGGGGACAAATTCAGTCATGGCCAGCTGCAGCTGATGTCTTCCTTCCCGTCTAGCCAGAGGAACCCTGGACTAATCTCAAGCACATTTGGCTAAACCTCAGAATAAATTGTCTCTGGGGTTTGACACCATTTCTAGGAAACTTGTCTGAAAAAATTAGCAAAGATCCTATCTACCTTGCCCTGTTGACCCACATTTTCCACAAGTCCAGGTTTTAAAGCAGCCTTCAAATCCTTAAGGCTTTATTGAAACACCTTATGCATCCATTTTCCTGAATGTGACTCTACAGCACCCAGGACTCCATACCATCCCTCTACCTGACACTTGTATTGGGCTCTTTCTTAATATAATCCTAAACTTGTTTATTTCTGCTTTGCTTTGTCTATAACACAAGGAAGAGAACTACACATGTCTGGTGCCATTTCGTCATGCCTCATGTACTGACTCAAACATAACACTGATTTAGGACAAAGGACATAGAAAAAAAGCTGCTACCACACTCCTCTGGTAAAATTCAGCATAACATGAGCAAATGTTACTGATGATGCAGTCAGTGTTTGTGTAGATGGGGAGAGAAAACTTACGGATTCTAAGATGTTGATGAAGTCACAGGAGACTGTAGAATAATAATTAAAAAGAAAGATGAATGCAACTGAAAAACTGAATGCCGTATTTTCCTTCTGAGTACCCTTGAGTGTCCCTATTAAGTAAGAACAGGGTAACAAGCCTATCTTCCATGACATTAGAATATTTAAAAGAAAGAAATCTCTCCCTGAAGTTCTTATCAACCTTCATTCTTCTACTTCCTCGTACCTAGAGTTTATCACATTGGAACATGGCCAGTATATTGCAGTTTATACTCAATGGACTGACTTGATTTTTTTTATTCTATACAATAGCAGGGGCAGGTAGAGCAATGAGTAGAACAGCTTTCTAATCAATTAGGTACCATTGAGGTACATACTCAGTCCAGTACTTTTTTTTGTTGTGTGCCTGACCCCTTCCCTTGGAAATAAACAATATGTACTTAATCAGGAAAACAAAGAACCACACACAATTAGGCTTCTCCAAAGAAACTGTAAAAGTTAAGACCAACTCTTGGGAAGAGAATACAACCTCAGAACCATGTTTTAACAAATTACAAGTTCTACTTGTCTTTGTAATCAGTTGTCAGTTCAAAACTTTTTTCTTACTGTTTATTACTAGGTTAATAAAGTAATAATCAGATATTATTATTAGCACTGCATTTTCCTCACCATGAAAAATTTAGCCATATATAAAATTAAACAAAATAATATGTACCCATAAATGATTCTGTGGTTACATAATTTGGCTAAATAAGAGAGCTGTTTTACAATGACAGTCTCAGTAGCTGCTGTTCATTTCACTCATTTGAGTTCTCTTGTCATTCTAATACATTTGCTAATATAGTAGATATTTGTTTTGAATACCAAGTTTCCATTTGTTGGTAAATGTTTAGACTATTAATAGTGATGGCCTCAGCTTAGAGAAACTTCAAGGAGACCCTACTATTCTTCTGTATAAAGAATACTGCTTGATATAAAGCAACTAAAGCACAAAGACATTTAAGTTACATGGTATTTTATCAGGGCCTCACAAAAAGAACATAACATTTCTTGCACATGTTATGTGGGGAGCACTGCACTATACGAGCTTTGCCTGCAGTTTTAAAACAGCCCTGTGGATTGATAACTAGGCTGTCTCGTTTTATAGATAAGGACTCAGAAACTGTGAGAGATTAATATCAATCATTCACTGTCCTGAATCACACAAAAAGCCTTACGCAGAATTACATTTCTTTAAGTAGTATTTTATTTCTATATTTGATATTTTGAAAGATTAAAAATACTGTACTTTCACCATTAGAAACAAGTAATGATATGATAACATTTTATATAGTAATTGTTTAAAGTAAAGAACTTCTGCATCCGGAGGCAGAACACATTTGGGAGATAGATAAAGGAATGAGAAACCATAGAAGAGAGTAAGAAACCAACATAGCTCCCTCAAACCAAGAGAGGGGAAACAAGACAGCTTCACAATAACAAATATTAGGGACATAAAAGAAGCCAATAAAAAGTATTGACTTTCAAGTCAACATTTTCCACTTTCTATGTTTAAATTACTTTTCTTGTTGGCTTCGTTTTCTTTAAGTAACTTATAAATTTGGCCCATAAACAACAAAAAATAGTGACTTACATGTCAACTGAAATAAGTTTCTTTTCTTCAATTCCAGGAGCATAGTCCCAAACATCCTCAGTAATTCCTATGTAATAATGCTTATCTCTTGCCCAGGCTAAAAAACTATACAAAAACAGAAATGTACTAAGCAGGAAAAACTTCATTTTTCTCCCTCTTGGAGCCCGAGACGCAGTAAAGTGAAACCAGAAGCAAGCGAAACCAGAAGCAAGCAGTTTTATAAATAGGGCTTTATTTGCTTGACTGACACAATTTAATGTTGCACAAGAGTAGATAATTTTATTAAAGCAAATAATATCTTCCAACTCCAATTGGTTCTGGTAAACCATGAAGGGGAAAAAAGCAAAACAAAAACAGTTCCCAATGGCCAGGCTTCTCTAACTACAAAGGAATGTCATCTGTTTGTGTTGGACATGCACAGCATGCATAACTCTGCATTTTCTTCCATTCATCCTGAGGATTCCAGGAGGGCAGAGAACATCTCTAAATGCTCCCATTGTTCTTCTAGCAATCCCAAGCACTACAACACCTCACCCAGTGCCAGTTGTTAGTAAGCCAAGGTAAAATGAATCAAAACATGTCTTGTTAACTATTTTAGAAGACTAACAAAAACATACTTGTAATTTTAAAGATATGAAACATTTAGCACATCGTAAAAGTAGTCAATAAAAATTTAATTTTGAAAGTATTTTGTACTTTGTGTTATAGACACTTTATCAAGTTGTCATAGATTGCTATATAGAAATTAAAACCAGGACGTACCAGGAATTGATCATTTTTTTGAATTACAAAAGAAATCAGTCATAAATCGAATAAGCTAGGCATGATGGTGTGTGCTTGTGGTCCCAGTTACTGGGGAAACTGTACATGACAACCTGTTGAACCCAGGATTTTAATACCAGTCTGCATAATGTAATAATATCCTCTGAGAGAGAGGGAGAGGGAGGAAAGGGCGGGAGAGAGGGGCAGCAAAAAAGGAAGAAGAAGAGAATAAGAATCAGAAGTAGTAGCAAGAAAGGGAAAGAGGTAGGAAAGAGAAAGAAACAAAAAGAAAAAAAAACAACCACAAATAAGCCTGTTATTATGATTTTACTCAACTGGAATAAAAAGCTTCATTTATTAACCTAGAGTTTCTCTTTGTAACGTGTGTAAGAGCTTTAAGGTAAAAGACTTTTGGTTAGAACCCTGTTTTTTAGTTGTGGCATGTATCTAAATGTATAAAATGTTTTTAATCCCCTAATGTCAAATACAATCCTGATGATAATAGTTAACATTTTGTGTTAATAAAGCCATTATTATTGTTATTTTCTTCTAGGATACTGTATATCATTAAAGGCTATTTGCTGAAATATACTGGTATCAGAGCAGGTACCCTTACTTAACAAATATTGAAATGAGCTCCATTGTATGCACAGTTCTGTCCTCAGTGGGCAGATAGCAGTGGGTAAAACTCCGCTTACATTCCATTTAGAAGGAACTAATTATAAACACATGAACAATGAACTACACAATGTCAGTCATAGATGCTATAGGGTTAAATCAGGGAAGGAGTACAATGAGTACTAGAAAAAAAATGTCAGGATGAAGTTAAAATCGGATGCTGTCAAAATTCTTACCCTTAGCATCAGTTTCCTCATTTGTAAAGGTCAGGCCCGAAGGAAATCATCCACATCAACTGCAATGTCCTTGCAAGCTACCAACAACAGTGTGTGTGTGTGTGTGTGTGTGTGTGTGTGTGTGTGTCTCTGTGTGTGTGTGTGTGTGTGTTGAACACAGGGATTTAGGCATCCTTATGTATAACAGACAAGTGTTCTACTATTGAGCTACTGGGCTATTCTAGCTAGTGATAATCTTGACTATATGACTTGATACAGAAAACTGAATTATAGGAGGTAAGGTGCCCCAAGCCTCTTTCTGGAGCTTCCCCAAACAACTCTTCCTTCACATTCACAGAGAGGACAGGAGTATATCTAAAATTTTGTCCAAACTTCACTGGTCAAGCTCCATGCTTTGTAAGAAACTTCTTCCCAAAAGGCTCTTTCTCCCAAGACAGATGATTTAGAAGGCATCTTCTAGTAGTTCATTCCCTAGAGGGAGGGCTGTGCCTCTAACTATAAAGAAGCCATTTCTTGATCTTACTTGTCTCCATGTTTAAATTTACTGGGGGTTTAAGAAGGCCATAGCAGCCATCTCCACAGTGCCTACTTCCCCCAAATCCCACCAGCCAATAAATAAATGGGATGATATAGGTTCCAGAGGAGCCCTATAGCTATAGAACCCTTCACAGTGATGGTGGAACTAAATGATTAAACACTAACCCTAGTTGGTGCCAGTGAGTCCCTTATACGGGAAATCATTAAGCCTGAACTGTCCAATTTTATGTTGATTATTTTTCCCACTGAGAACTGTGTGGCTTGCTGTGTGGCAGTAATTGGGGAAAATCCCATAAGCTTTCTGGCTACTTACATAACAAGGAAAAGTTCCAAGCAACCAGTTGTTTGCCGAGACATTAAACACCACACACCACTCCCCAGAGCCATTCCAGAGTTTATATGGTAAAAGGAAACGTCGGGTAATAGTGTAGTTGAGAATTCTCTGCACTCAAAAAGTGCAGCACAACAATATAGACTGAGCTGACCAGAAATATGAACAGGAATATAAGAGGGAGCTGAGCACACACAGGACAAAGCAAAGGAGGCATCCCAAGCCTCGAGCATCATGTGTGTAATCTAACTGCTTGGTGATGTCAGTACTGTTGCAGGCAAAAGTTTCAATCATTTCTCAAAAGTTCTTTCCATTGTCTTAAAGATTTGTGGACAGAGGGAGTCTGTTCTATATTCAGTATCAAGATTCTGAAGTTGATAATGGTTAAAACCAAGGGGGAAAGCCAAGGCTGTCTTACCAATCTCACTTTAGTTTATTTCTGTCAGGTTGAAATTTCTCTCAACTTCCAATATTTCTGTCCATATTTCTTGTGGGTATAGTAAAAATTATTTACCTCTGTGCCAAGAGAATTACTGAAAGACGACTTAGCATTAAGGGCTGTCCTTCACTCTGACAGCAGGAGATTTTGTATAGAAGAACAGAGTATTTTCCCCAGAACAGTCTTACCATCACCCTGCTGACTTTTACAGAGGAAGTTGTGCAACTCTGGAATTTTATCTTTGGTGGGACCACCTACAGACCTTTCATTATGAGTACACAATGTTAGCCAAGCACAGTGTGAGCTCTGCCAGGATTTTCTGTTCCACTGACCATTTCATAGCTATTTAGGGATGGAGTTCTCAGAAAGCTCTGATTGCTTCAGACTCCTTTGAACGCCTAGTGATATAGGTCATGGCCCTGTCTATTCATTCTGGCAAGCAAAGCCGTCACAGCAGAGAAGAAAAGTCTTGTTGCTGCCAAAGCTAACAGTACAATGTGAAACAAAAGGAGCCTTTTTTTTTTTTTAAGTAGTAGAAGGGCGTCAATTTATTTTTCATTTTCTTATTACTTTGAATGATATAGTCACAAAGCTTATCAACAGTGAACAAAACATCAAAGACTGAAGTTGGTAAGTTTATGTTATGGTTATGTTTGTTTTTTAAGACAGGGTCTCAATCTGTAACTCAGGATGGCCTGGCACTCACTAGCTTGGAACTCATGTGAACCGTTCTGTCTCAACCTCCTAAGGGCTGGGATTACAGGAAGGAGTGACTGTATCTAACTAAAGACTTTTCTTGAGGTTAGAGGATGTGAGGTAGATTATTACTATGTAGCCTTGGAGAGCCTGGAACTTTCTGTATAGACCACACTATACAAATTCATAACATTGTGGTTGCTCTGCCTCTGTCTCCCAATTGCTGAGACTATAGGCAGGAGCCACCACTAATTATCCACTGACTAATGCAGTTATTTTGTAAAATAGAAATATACCCATTAGACTTGGTTACCTCAAATGTCAGTGGGAAACATGAACTATTCTTGATCTCAACATATCTGACTCCATTTCTCTTGGTTTCTGCTCTATGATGGGATGGTAAGATTCTCTAAAGTTCATAAATATTACTTTGTGCTAGAATTTAATTTGTAAAAAGAAATTGAGCGATGACATAGACCAGAGCACCTCAAGTTTTGAAAAGCTTATTGATGCTCACAGTTCCCCCTTGAAACAAGAGGGCAGCATACTGCACAAAGGCCTTGCAGGGAAAGCACTGAGGTTGATCAGGAGAAAGAAGCAGAGGTAAAGAGAAATGTAGGTCACTGGCCTTTACTGGTAGCACAAGGCAAACAGTTTAAAATTGGCTAATAAGATTTAAAAAAAGAAAAAAGAAAGAAAAAACATGTCTAGTTCATTTAAGGGCAGCAGTGCTGTCCCTATGTCCAGTATCTTGCCCTCTGATGAGTTTGGATGGAGAAAACAGTGGCTTGGACAGAAGAATTTAATCAAGCAGGCTTTTAGGAGTGTGAAAGACCTGTTTGCCAGGAAGTTCTTTACTAACCTTGTGAATTAACTTGCTTTGGAAAGGTAGTATTTCTCTGCTCAGAAAAATCTTCCTTCCCCAAATTGTTATTGCATATAAAATATGAAAAATTCTACAAACCAGTACATACTTCTTTTTTATAATTACTTTCATTTTTTATAATCCATTTGTTTCCTCCCCCTCCAGGTCTGCCCTCCCACAGTTTCTCTTCCCATTCCTCCTCCCAACTCCAAGAGGATGTCTTCCATGCCCCACTAGGCCTCCCCACTCTTTGGGGCCTGAAGTCTCTCTAGGGTTAGGCACATCTTCTCCTACTGAGACCAGACCAGGAAGTCCTCTGCTGTATATGTGTTGGGGGCCTTGGACCAGCTCATGTCTGGTTGGTGGATCAGTGTCTGAGAGATCCCAAGGGTCTTGGTTAGTTGAGACTGCTGGTCTCAACTATAGGGAATTGCCCTTCTCCTCAGCTTCTTCCAGCCTTTCCCTAATTCAACCACAGGGGTCCCTGCCTTTATTCCAATGGTTGGGTGTAAGTATCTATGTCTGTCTCAAAAGGATATACTTCATATTAGAAGTAATGTGTATCTGACTGTCCCTTCATTGGATCAAACCTGTTTTGTATTAAATCCTAAGTACTTGGACTGATGCTTGACATACAGTTTAATCAATACTGAAAAAAATGTTAACTACCATAATAACCACATTTCTTGTATTATCACTGTTTGTAAAGCTCTATGCCAAGAATCATATAAATTCTCTCATTTAATCCTTATATAACTGATTAGGTAAATATATTGCTTCTATTGGCACTATAACAAATTGCCATGCACTTAGTGGTCTAATAACACAAATTTGCTTTATAGTTTCATATGGCTAAAATCACTGAGCTAAAATTGAGACTCAAGGAAGCTACATACTTTCTGTGAGGTTATGGTGAGAATCTGCCACTTTCTTGGTGGTCATGGACTCTAAGTTTGTACCATCCTTAAATTTCTAAGTCTGGAGCCATCCACTGGCAGGTTGTTGTCCTAACAGGAAGGATACCATTAAAAAAACCTTTTCTGTCACTCCCCTGAAGACATCAGTTTTCCATAGTTTCTCAGTGTCTTAGTTACTGTTTTATTGTGGTGAAGAGATACCATGACCAAGGAAACTTATACAATAAAATATTTAATTGGGGACTTACAGTTTTAGAGGTTTAGTCCAGTCCTACCATGGTGGAGAATGTGATGGCAGGCAAACGGTTTGGCACTGGAACAGTAGTTAAGAATTCACATCTGATCCATAATTTGCAGGCAGAGAAAGCAAAATAGAAAGAGGAACAGAGATACTGGGGTTGGGTTGGACTTTTGAAACCTCACAGCCCACAACTTGTGACAATCTCTTCCAACAAGGCCATACCCCCTAATCCTTCCTACACAATCCACCTACTAGAGACCATACGTTCAAATACATAGGCCTCCGGGGCCATTCTTATTCAAATCACCATATTCAATTAGATGTAGTGGTTTATAGCCTTTCCCATTCTGTGCTAGAATATTGACTGTCTTTGTCATTTGCAGGCAGCCATAGATGCTGTGAGGTTCCGAATACAGTGGCTTTACCATGTCTGGAAGATTTGCCCTCCCCCCAGCCTTGAGCAGGCCTGAAAGTCCTTGTTTACCACAATAGACCAAATAATAGGACCTAGGTGGAGCTACCCACTTCAGCTGCATGTACATCCCGCTTCAGGAACTTAGAAGAATAACTGCCCGCTGAGCTTGCCTTGAGACATCTCTGGTGGTGGGAAAGGATGAGTTCCCCCACCCATCTCCGGCAGTGACCAAGGATGGGTTCCCCAACCCATCTCTGGCTGAAACAAGAAGGTGTTTGGTGGGGCTTCCCCTTTAAATTGAGAGCTGAACAATAAACTTCGAGCCTTGATCAGGGAACTTTGTCTTGGCTTCATTTCCTCTTGCCCTCTGTCCCTGTCTTCATTTCCAGCCCCCTTTGAGGTGAACCTAGTTGATCCGTGGCTGCAGGCGGCTACAGGAAGACACTGCGTCATTCCTTTTCTTCCTGACTTTGGCTTTAAAGAGCTTTCCGCTTCCTCTTTTGTAATTGTTTCTGACCCTTGAGTATGATGGTACAGATGTCCAGTTTGTGGTGGAGCAGACCACAAATTTGTTCTGCATTAACTATCAACCACTGTAAAAAAAAATTTCTCTGATAATGTCTGAAAGCTTCACTAATCTATGGGTAGACAGATATGGCTACTATGTTCATTTAGTAAAATAATAGAAATATGATAACTCCTGTGTACTTGAGCTTCCTAGCCCTAATTTCATAATCAGACTTGTCGGACACTGCTTGCACCTAGGGATTGCAGGTGGGCGTGCTAGCTCGAGCAGAAGCACCACAAGACTTGGGAGAGAGGCTGGAGGGACTGCCACAGAGCACCGGGTGGCTGGCAGGGCGTCAGAGGCAGTCACGGACCGCCCGGGCAGGAAGAGAGCGGCTGACGGAACCGCTGCAGGGTACCGGGGTCAGGCGGCTGGCGTCCGCTCCAGGCCAGGCCCGAGGGGGCTGGCAGACAGACTCTGGGGTCGGGGTCAGGGGCATGGAAGGAGCCAGCTGAGCCGGCCCAGGGCCTTTGGCAGCCGGCAGGGCGGGGCTCATGCTCCACGGCAGCCTCTGGTCGGCCTGAAAACCCCAGAGGCGGGGGGTGGCGGCAGCTCCGATGAAGGAGAAGAGCGCAACTGTGAACCAGCACAAAGCACGAGCAAGCCTTTCAGCCGCAGAGCAGGACCTCGGTCCCAGTCTCCAAAAGCGAGAGAGTGTTATCAGCTCTTTTAGTTCTCTCCTTCCGGGGGGTAGCTTGTGAGAGCCCACGGAAGAAAAGTGTTTCACCTCTCTCAGTTTGCTCTTCCTGCTGAGAAAAGAGGAGGGAGGAGAGTTGTCCTTTGAAATGCATGACTGGCGAGGGATCAGAGGGATCACGAAAGCACTCCGACAGCAGGAGACCTTACAACACACAGCAGTAGTAGTTTACTTTTAGCTCTGGGGTTATATATATACAGTTTCGGGGGAAAGAACAGGTAACCCCTATTGGTTTGGCTTGAGGGTTTGGGGATGCCTTATTTGCATGGAGGTGTTATCCTACGTGGTAAGGTTCATGGGTCTCTTTGTGGGAAGCGGAAGCTAAGAGGGCCATATGGCCTGGGAATCTGAAGCAACCTCCTGTCCTGCTGACCCTTTTCAGACCGAGGTCTCCGGGGCTTCAAAGATTTCTACCAAGCTTTCTGGCTTTCTCATAGCCTACTGCCCCACACAGACTTAAAGTACCAGACATGTGATTCCTTCTGTGGAGAAGGCATTAAATCCAATCAAAAAGTATTTAGTTACCACTATAATATTCATGTCATACTATATACTAATAGCCAAGAAAATATCTTTCCATGGGATTCATTATTGCAGTTCATGGGGTTCACAGCTGAGTATGACTATTGTTATTTCCCCCCACCGATAGATAGCACTTACCACTGCTGTCAAAGCTACCAAAGAGAGGAAGAACTTCCTGATCAGTAGCAACTCAATTTCTCCACATCCTGTGACTAATGTGTGTGATGCCTTACTATCTTCTAGTATTAAGATCTTCCTATCAAGTTCTGGTGGTATACCACACCAGAAACTGGGCTTTTTTATTTGACAACCTCTGACTTTTAAGATGAGCATAATTACTTGTGTAAGATAATGTTTTTGTTAGAATTTTGTTGCTGTGAAGAGACACCATCACCAAGGCAACTTTTATAAAGAAAAACATTTACTTGGGGCTGGCTTACAGTTTCAGAGGTTTAGTCCATTATCATTATGGCAAGAAGCAAGGCAGCATGCCGGCAGACATGGTGCTAGAGGAGCCGAGAGTTTTATATCTTGATCTGAAGGTAGCCAGGAAGAGACTATGTTGTGTGCTGGGCAGAACCTAAGCATAGGAGACCCCAAAGCCCACCTCCCTAGTGACACACTTCCTCTAAAAAGGCCACACCTCCTAATCGTGCCACTCCCTATGGTCAAACATTCAAACACTTGAATCAATGGAAGGAATTCCTATTCAAACTACCACATTAAACTTTCTTTCCTCCATAGGCTTATAGCAACAACACAATACAAAAATGCATTCAACCCAACTACAAATGTCCTCACAGTCTATAATAGTCACAAACTTGTTTAAAGGTCTGAAATCCAAAGTCTACTTTGATACTCATGAAATCTTTTAACTACAATCCCCTGTAAAATCAAAATTAAAAATCATATCACATGCTTCTAACACAGGATATCTAAAAAGGAAGAAAGGGAACATACTAAGAAAATAATTCACCAAAGTAAGATGAAAAATCAGCTGGTAATAACGCATCTCCAAATTTGATGTCATAATGTTCTTTAGATGTTCAGTTCTTTTCAGCTTTGTTGACTGCAACACATTTCTTTCTCTTGGGCTGGCTACACTACCTATTATCAGCGTTCCTCTGCAGATATCCCAGGGCTCTGACATCTCTAGCCTTTTGGGGTCTCCAATGCAAACTGCAATGCAGGCTTCACTTTCACAACTTCATGCAATAGCCTCTCTGAACCTCCCTCTGAGTCACTGAAGGAGATTCTATAACCCTTTTTTTCTATCTTTGACTCTAAAGCCAGAACAATGCAGCCAAAGCAACCAAGTTCTGCTGCTTGCTGGGACTAGATATGGTTCTCTCTCACAGTGACATACCCACCAGCTTTCTGTTTTCAGTGGTTTCCTTTATTGGGTAAAGTTGGACCTCCTAGAACTTGCCCTGTAATCTAGGCTGACCTTAACTTAGAGATCTGCATGCCTTTGTCCCCTGACTGCTGGTATTAAAGAGATGTACCACCAAGCTTGAACCTAAGCTGTTCTGTAATTACTTTCCACAATATAGAAGCTTAGCAGGGTGGAGTCTTATCCTGAGGTCATTGCTACTTTTATTCCACTTCTTAATATATTTATCCCCTTTAATATAAGACTTAGTGTTAGTATTCTAAACTCCACCTCCACAGTTACCTGGCAACAGCTGGGTGTGCTTCTTCCCACAGTTACCTGGCAACAGTCAGGTAGGCCTGGCCCACTATAAAGGGGGCTGCTTGCCCCCTCCTCTCTCTTTTAATCTCTTGATCTCTTGCCTCTAGCTTCCCTCTGTCCCCTTCCCCTCCCCCCTTCCCTTCTCCCTCTCTCTACGTGGTCATGGCCAGCCTCCACTTCTCTTCTCTGTCTCTTTCTCTTCTTCCATCTTCTTCTTCTACTTCTCCCCCCACTTTTGCCCTGAATAACCGCCCCGCTGGAACCATTTGGTCTAGTGTGGTCTGTTCTAAGCTGCTCATGGACGTCTAACACTTATTTTAATTCCACTTTTTGATGCCCCTTTTTGCCTCTATCTGTACATTTTATATTTTTCTTCCTCAATTTGATTCTTTTCATCAAAACACCCTTTATAAGAGTCAACAGTAGTAACCACATGACAGATTTTACTAGGCTATTTTGAGATTTCCTTTGTTAATGTAATTAACCAAAATCTCTTCACTTTAGCCACACAAAGATACTTCATACAAGGGCAAAAGACAGCCACATTCTTCATCAAAATATCATAACAACAATTTCTAGGCATCATACTAAATCTCTTCTCTTAATCCTCTTGAGTCAGAAGCCCACTGTTCAAATCATCTGCAGTACCATTGTCTTGTGTATTCCTACTAGGATGGCCCATGAAACTCTACTTAAAGCATCTAATTGCTTTTGTAATCCAAAATCCCAAGGTCCACATTCCTCTAAACAAAAGCATTCTTTTTGTCAGCCCTATCACATCAGTACCACAGCACCTGGTACCAACTTCTGTCTTAGTTAAGGTTTCCATTGCTATGAAAAAACACCACGACCGTAACAACTCTTATAAAGGAAAACATTTAATTAATTGAGACTGGCTTACAGTTTCAGAGGTTTAGTTCATTATCATTATGGCAAGAACCATGGTGGCATGCGGGCAGACATGGTGCTGGAGAAGAGCTGAGAATTCTAGTCTTGATCCACAGGCAGCAGGAGACTGTCTTACCTTGAGCATAAGAGATCTCAAAGTCATCCTCCACAGTAACACAATTCCTCCAAAAAGGCTACACCTCTTAATAGAGCCACTTCCTATTGTTAAGCATTCAAATACATAAATTCATGGGGCCATCCCTATTCAAACCTCTACAGAAAGTTTGGGTTAGAAAATCAGTTGAAGGCTACTGATTTGCTTGAGTTAATTTTATATCCAGCCACTTTGCTAAAGTTGTTTATCAGGTTTAGGAGTTCTCTGGTGGAAGTTTTGGGGTCACTTAAATATACTATCATATCATCTGCAAATAGTGAGATTTTGAGAGGGGACTTCTGCCCCTAGACCAAGCAGAGAGGGGCCACCCAGAACCCCCTCTGACTAGCAATCTGAATTCTTGCTTAGGCTTCGAGGCTAAGCACTGCAAGGGAATATAAATAAAAGATAAAAATATCTATCTGGGTTCCCTGAGGGACAAGCCTGACTGCATAGGGGTTGATGTCAAAAGTATCCCCTCTCCAAGAAAAAGACGTCAGGACAGGTATACCCATCATGTCTCACTGGACAACGACAGGGGGACCTGAGCCATTACAAGGTCTCCTTCAAATACTGGAGGTCAGGCCTCTATCCCTGCCTTCACAAGATTAGAATTGCCACAGCCCTTCTATACTTAGAGAAGGGAGGAGATGTCAGAGGCAGCCCTGATTATACACTGAAGACCTAAAATCAGCCATAGGTCTAAAATCAGCAATAGGCCTGTCATACATGTATACTAACACCAAGTCTTGGGTCTCTGTGAAAAAACATTGAAACAGATGGATATAAGCTATTGTAAACAGGCAGCTTTCATGGAAATTTACCAGCTCGAGTAGTCATAGACCTTGTAAATAGGTAGCCTTGGCAAAAAATACCAACTTAGATAAGGACAAGTGAGTCATAGGCAGAGTCATAGTGCCCTGTCCCCTGAACCTCCTCCCAGCCGATACCCGGTTCTGAAAGATATCTGTATTTCCTCTGAATATCCACACTCCAGTGTCATCCCCTTTCCCACATCCTGCCTTTCTGTGTTTATAACCCCTGTGTGGATGAATTACAATTTGAGGAAAAAAAAGAAAAGAAAGAAAGAAAAAAAAAGAAAATCAGTTGAATTCTTTAAGTGGAGGTTAATGGGTTATCCAGGTAGGACCATGGTGCTGACAGCAATTTGAATTGTGAGTGCCTGGATCGAGAAGTTTCAGTGGTTAAAACTGTAGTATGTGGCCTAGGAACTATTCTTGTGATATTTTGATGAAGAATGTGGCTTCTTGCCCTTGTCTGAAAAGTCTGCCTGAGGCTAAAGTCAAGAGTTTTGGATTAATTCTATTGGCAGAAGAAATATGAAAACAGACTATTATCGATTCTATCCTATGGTTATTCATTTTCACTCTTATGAAGGTCTATAATGAAAAGGAGCAAACTGAGCAGGAAAAAATTAGCATATTTACAAATTGAGGAGAAAAGGCATACCAGGAAGTAAAATATAGTTAAATACTGTGTTCAAGGAGAAAAACAAATTAAAGAAATACCTGATGTTAAATGGATTAAAGGAAGTGGTGACCTCAGGGCAAGATCCCACCCAGTTAAGTTTCCAACTTGTGAAAGGGGACTAAGAAAAGCCTAGAGCCAGACATGATGGTATACGCCTTTAATCCCAGCATTCCAGAGGATCTCTGAGTTTAAGGCCAGCCTAGTCTACAGAAGTAAGTTTCAGGATGTCCAAGCTTAGGCAGTGAAGAAAACCATCAAAACCAGAAAACAGGTGAAGACATAGTTTAACTGGGGGCCATATTCCAGCCCCAGAAAACAGTAGAATTTGGCAACTTTGGCCATCTGGTTTTGGCTTTAGAGTTGTTATAGGGTCTGTCTATATCCAACACAACTGAAATACCAGGTCAATATAAAAATCAAAATTTATTGTAATCAAGCCATTATTAATCCTTTACCAATGCAGAACATATTCAGGAGCAGAACTGCAACTCTGAACCAAAACGTTACAGAGCTTTTAAGACTGAAGTCAACAAACATCTGTTTAAAGTTACAATTACATTTTTCCACCAAATCAGGTATAGGAGAATTTCTTAGGGACATTTCTTTATATGGTACTGTTGGGAGCAGAATAAAGGAACTTGTCTTAAGTACTGCCATTTTGATGTCAGACTCCATTTTACTTAAGCTGATGGACTTCCTCTCTAAACAGCAATACTTCCCCAAAATATACCTGTTACCAATTTCCTCTCTAAGAAACAATAGTTACCCCAAACATTATTTCTTATTTCTAACAACAGTAAGAACAAATGAATTTGATTGGTTGGGCAGAAATACTTATATTCAGTGTCATACAATGATGGAACAGTAGGGGAAATTCTAATCCCTGAGTTCTGATTGGTAAAAATTATAACTGTAACTTGGCCCAGATGCATGTAGGTTCTATGCTTACAAACCCTGCTTCTGCCCCTACTCGATGCTGCCAGAAGAAACAAGGCTCTCAAGTCCTTGTCTAGTGGCCCAGATTGATCAGTCATTCTGCTTATGTGGTGGGAATAATAAAAGAGTTTGCTAGTTCACAAGCCCACAGTTTTTTTTTTCCTCTCCCCTCCCTTGTGGTGCACAATGGACATGGTGTACCAGTATCCCTATCCTGTTTGCTGTCTCATTGGTTTGTTTACTCATGTCTCAACTTGTCAAACATATTAGTTACCCACATACCTCTCTCTCTCTCTCTCTCTAAAGAAGGGTGTCAGTTACCCAGGAAGCCCTTGGGAACTTAAACTTTATTTAAACCCTATTCAAAATGGAAGTTTTACTCAAAATGGCTTCAGTTTGATTCCTTCTCATAGAGTCAAGGATAGAAGAGATAACTTATGGAATCTTACTCAGTAACTAGGGAAAGTCACTAAAGCCAGGTGTGTGGCAGAGTGTCTCTTTCATATAGGCACTAGAGGTAACTGTGAAAGTGAAGCCTGGATTGCCTAGCAAACCCCAAAAGTTGCCAAAGCACTGGGATATATTTCAAAGAGAGCTGCTTATAGGAAGTGCAACCACAGAAAAAAGTGTTTTGCAGTTAACAAATCTGAAAGGAGTTGAAGATCTAAAGAACATTTTGACACCAGACATGGGGATGCAATGTTTGGAATTTATCCAGCTGATTTTCCTCCTTGCTTTGGTCTGGTATTTTCTCACTATGTTCCTTTTGGGAATTGTAATGTATATGCTGTTTCATTGATTGTTGGAAGTAGATAATCTGCTTTTTCTATTTGATTTTACAGGGGATTACAGTTAAGAGATTGCATGAATCTCAGAAGAAATTTTGAACTTTGGACTTTTAAGCAAGTCTGAGACTGTTGAAGACCATGGGAACTTTTGAAGTTACACGAATGCATTTTGCATTATGATATGTCTACAAGCTTATAGGGGCCAGTGAGTAGAATGTGGTGGTTTGAATAAAATGATCTCTATCGATTCACGTGGAATGGCATTATTAGAAGGTGTTGGAGTTGGACTTGTTGGAATAGGTATGGCCTTAAAAGAAGACGTGTATCACTGTGGGGATGGGCTTTGATGTCATTTATGTTTAAGCTATGCTCAGTGTGGCACACAGTTTCCTTCAGTGCTTGTGGATCAAGATGAAAAACTCTCAGCTCCTTCTCCAGCCTGTATGCCACCATGTTTATTGCTATGATGATAATGGACTTAATCTCTGAAGCTGTAAGCCAGTCTCAATGAAATGTTTTCCTTTATAAGAGTTGCCAAAGTCATGGTGTCCCTTCAAAGCAATAAAACCTAAGAAAGGTTGATTGTTGCATGTAGCTTTTTGCTACCCCACCTATCCTCTGGGAATGGGACATCCACAAAGTTCTTCATTTTCAACTTGCCTTCTTGGCACATTGCTGGGCACTACTATCTCCCAACTGGAAAATGTGTCCTTATCGTTTCTCTTAACTCCAAACCTCTCACCTGCCATAAACTTTAGTGGCTAATTCCATCTAGTTCTCCTCTCTTTCCTTATCTCGGTGGAACCTCCACTTGACAGCTCCAGTACTGCCTGTGCAGTACTGAGTTTGGGTGTAGGTCTGGGGGATTAAAGAAATACTCAGACTCGGGTCATCCATTGTGAGAGAATGCCAAAGCTTTTACTGGGCAGGTTCAATATATATATACACCAAGCCGGGAAGGAAAAATACAAACTCAGGAAAAAAACAGGAACTCAACTGGGGGGCAATAGGATGTCAAGTGTAAATTCCCTTCCTGGGACACCATGCCTTAGTCAGGATGTTTTGATCCTAGAGGAACCACAGAATGTTACTTAGTAGACAGCAGCATACAGAAAGGCTCAGCCAGGGCATAGCAGGCCATCGGGGTCTTACGGTGTTGGTATCTGCATCTTCCTCCATCTATTGCTGGATGAAGACTCTCAGGAGACAGTTATGCGAAGTTCCTGTCTGCAAACACAGCAGAGTATCAATAATAGTGTATGATGGCTATTCCTGGTTGTCAAGTTGACTACATCTGGAATGAACTACAATCCAGAAGTGGGGGGTACACTGGTGATCCAGATCTTAAGGCTGAAAGACACAGGCTTCTGACCCAGATCTTGACATGGAGATCTTGAGGCATATAGGCCATGAAAACTTAGGCCCAGGCAAGGTGGTACATACCTTTAATCCCAGGAGACAGAACCAAGCAGATCTATGAATTTAAGGTCAACCTGTGACAGAACAAGTTCCAGATCCTCATGGTGGTACAGGCATATATATTTGGAAAACTTTTTCAAAACACCTAAGAGCAAACACTATACATACACAAAGCTCTTGCCCAGATGACTGAGAAACAGTTTTATACAAAATTCATAATGTGGATTTTTTCACCTTCCAAATGCAGTGAAATGTGGGTTTTATTTGAAAGCTTTTGGTTCTTCATGAAATATTTTATTATTTCCATTTTGCCTATATTCTCCATTGCCCCCTGAACTTCTACATTAAAACTATTACATTAGCCTTCACTTTTAAATAACTTTAATAGTGAGTTTGAGAGACATAATGTGAACATTAGAAGCATACTGAATTTGCAATAGAAGTTTGCTCCATTAAAGATAACCTATTGCTAACAATCTCCTTTTAGTGTGGTTTAAAATAATCCTCCAGAAACACAGTTAATAAAAATTCAGAGAGTTATTTCCAATTCAGTGTCACTGAACCTTCAGGAAAAAGACTGAATTCAAGTCCAATCACCATATAGCACACTATGTTACCAAACACTTTTAACACTTAACTTATATTAAAATGCACCTCTAGAAGACTCAAGTATTCCTGCACATTAATTGAATTATAATTGTCAACAAAGATGAAAATTTAGATTTTAAAATGATTAGCAAACATTTATATTTCTACCATTTTGAGAAGTCTACCAAATACTTAAATAGAGGCATCTCCCAACAAAGTGGCCTTGGCTTTCCTCTTGCTCATTCTGCATTATGACTTACACGAGAAATGCAGTGATTTCAACTAAGGGGAATAATAACACACGGCTTTCCTCCTGCTCATTCTGCATTATGTTTTACATGAGAAATGTAGCGATTCCAACTAAGAGGAATAAGAACACAATGACTCAGACTTTCCTGAAAAGTATAGACTCAAATTCTCTCATTAGTGTGACTCAGCTTAGCAAGTTACTCAACTTGCTTTTATACTTGGCCATTATTCTACATTTCTCCATTTATGAATTAAATATGAACATTTTGAAGTGTTCTCTCCTTGGCCATTGTTTTTGCTTCCTCAAAAAGAAAGAAAGAAAGAAAGAAAGAAAGAAAGAAAGAGAGAGAGAGAGAGAGAGAGAGAGAGAGAGAGAGAGAGCCAGCCATGGTGGTTCAAGACTTAATCTCAATACTTGGGAGGCAGAGGAAGGTGGATCTCTGATTTCAAGGTCATCTAGGTCTACAAAGAAGTTTCAGGACAGCTAGGGCTACACAGAGGAAAGAAGGAAAAAAGAAAAAAGGAAGAAAGAAGACAGAAAGGAAGGAACAAAGAACGAATTTACCCTAGGTTTTTTTTTTTTACATGTATCAAATGGCTCCTTAACCCTGTAATGTCCAAAAATTCTTTACCTAGCATGTAAAATTTCTAGCCCTGCCGGGCGGTGGTGACACACGCCTTTAATCCCAGCACTCGGGAGGCAGAGGCAGGTGGATTTCTGAGTTCGGGGCCAGCCTGGTCTACAGAGTGAGTTCCAGGACAGCCAGGACTACACAGAGAAACCCTGTCTCAAAAAAACCAAAAAAAAAAAAATTTCTAGCCCTATAGCCTGAGTTTTAATTCCACCTATCCTCTCATTAGTTTTGGTCATATGTGTCCGTTCTTTTAACCCAACACCCGTTCATCTTCCAGAAAGCAATTCTTCCTTTGCTTGTGGTGAGCATTCAACTTCTCCCCAAGGGATTCACACATCATGTTCCTCAAGGCCAGACAGCAGCTTTCCAATCTACAGACCTTTCTATATTTCAAAAGCAGAAATGGAAGTCCTGTGCCTTCCTGTGCTATGTTATAGATTTTTACTAACCAATATTGTATGGACTTGTCACCATATTAAATGATATTTGTTGAATTTCATTTCAATAGTGTTAAATTACTATATCTCTCCCTGTTTGTTCTGTAGATTACTTATAAAAAGAGAAACTTGCTCTATTCATTTTATGTTTAGCACATATTTTATGTCATAGAAAGAAGCATCTTTTCAATCATGGATGTAGCTTAGTGAAAAACCACGTGCCTATCATGCACAAGGCCCCAGATATAATTCCTCAGACTGGTAAAAGGGTTGAAAATAATCACAGAACCATTTTTTTTTTTGTTGAGTGATATGACAAGCAACAAGAAAAATTATAAACTTGAAAATCACACAGTTAAGCCTTACAAAGATATTTATTAAACTGTGTGACTATATTATTTTGGGGGAATATGAAGAAAGATCATGATGATGCTTTGCTCAACTACTAGAAGTTCTGCTGTTAGGAGAATCATTCTGCTAGGAGTTCAACAAGACCTCTCTATTTATAGCTTCCCTCATTTCAAGAAGAAAGTCAGTTTCTCTGTCACATATGTGACATCCTGGGGACAAGCTGAAGCTACAGTTAACTTTAAGGTCCAAGGAGTCTGCCAAGGATTAAGATGATGGGAGCTGAAAACTTTTGTTATCATTTTTATTATTTATGTTTACTTATTATTTTTATTACATTTTATATTTTATAAAGGAATAATTATTTTTTAAATTGATATGGGCAAGATTTTTTTGCTTCCGGCAATCATCTTACTTTAGCTTTTAGAGTTGTCTTTTATCTCAAAAAACTTGTTCCTGAAGAACCTAAACACTCTTCAAATATCATACCTGTGTTTTCAGTTTTGAAAAACACTGTATTTAAAAGTGAAAGGATAAATAGCATTAAATATCATGCACTCAACCCTCCTGTCACAGTTGGAGCTCTGTATCATGGGTCCCAGTGAGAGGAAGCCATTTTCATCAGCCTGCCTCATACACGCCTTGATTTCCCCCTTCCACACTTTACTCATACACCAGTGGAGGAAGCCAAACTGAAGCTGATGTAAAACTCAAAATGTATTATATCGGAAGTAAGCATGAGAATGAGATGGACACTGGCATCTAGGGGAAAAAAACCGGAAAGTATCAACAGAAACAGGAAACCAAAAGTGAGAAACCTTAAAGTAGTTTTTCCAAGGACATTCTAGTTTAGAATGGGACATTCTAGTTAGAAACTGGGTGGCATCCAGCACAGAGTAATACAGAAAGCATCAAAAACACAAACCCACCATAACCACAAAGACAAAAGCCAATTCATCACTGTCTTTTTGGCACTCCAGATACTACTTTTCATGGGGTTATTTATTCAAGCTCAACTTGGCCAAGGCCTACAGGCAGCTATGAGGAGCAGACTGAAGGTCCACTCTCATGGGGCCCTGGATTGTGAGGTTCCATCCCTGACAGGTCAGGAGCTCTGACTGAACCATGTGACTCTTCCACTCAACTCTCATCTTTGGGAACATTCTATGTAATTTTCCCAATCTTCAAGGAGTTTAATTTATCTTCAAACTGGCACTTCACTTGAGCCTTTAGAAGTACCCAGACCACTGGCCTCCCAGGTCACGTACTCATATCCTACCACTCCGTCCTCCATCAGCGCCTCAGGCTGTGTGAGCTGGTCCTGTCGCTACAGCACACACACCTAGACCATTCTCCTTTCTGAAGACTGGCACCTATGTACCTTCCATGTTCTCTTTTCTGGAAACATCTCCCCCCCCCCCCCTTTCCTGCTACATCAGCTATTTCTTGGACAGTCCCTCTCTCTGGCTTCAGTTTCTCCTTTTCATTTGTTTCTCTTTATAGCTCAGAGGGTCCTGGGTTAGCAGTGAGTCAGCAAATGCTTGAGTGAATAGCCTCACCACCATTCCAAAATCCAAATCTGGAATTCAAACATCCATGAAGAGAAAAGGAAAGGGGAGGAAAAGTTTACTCTATCTTACAACTAACTTCCTGAGGTCAAGACAAAACATAAAGCAAGGCTGACACCTAGTGGCTACCTACTTGCTTCATGGGTCTGCCCAGCCTTAAACTAAGGACAAAACAAGAGAAACAAAGGAAGAAGGATACCTGAAATCAACGCAGAGTCATGGCTGCCTTGTCCCATCCCTTCATGTTATTTTAAGTTCTAAGGCTAGTTAATTCACTTCTACCCCTTATCTGAGGATTCTTCCTGGCCTTCTCTTGCTTTCTGAGGATGTTCACCTGGGTTGAACATCAACCCCTCAGCTCCCTCCTCACTATCCTGTCTATTCTATTATGCTGGCAAGGATGTGGATAAAGAAAAACGCTCCTCCACTACTGGTGGGATTGCAAACTGGTATAACCACTCTGGATATCAATTTGGAGATTCCTTAGAAACTTGGAAATAGATCTACCTGAAGACCCAGCTATACCACTCTTGGGCATATACCCAAAAGATGCCCCACCATGCCACAGAGGCACATGTTCCACTATGTTCATAGGGGCCTTGTTTGTAATAGCCAGAAGCTGGAAACAACCCAGATGTCCCACAACAGAAGAATGGATGCAGAAAATGTGGTTCATTTTCACAATGAAATACTACTCAGCTTTTAAGAACAAGAACATCTTGAGTTTTGCAGGCAAATGGATGGAACTAGAAAATATCATCCTGAGTGAGGTAACTCAGACTCAAAAGGACATGGGTGATAGGTATTCACTAATAAGTGGATATTAGCCAAAAAAAGTACAGAATACCCAGGATACAATCCACAGAACTCAAAAAGGTTAACAAGCTGAAAGGCCCAAGTGAGGACAACTCAATCCCACTTGGGAAGGAGGCAAAAGCAATCACAGGGGGGAAAGAGGAAGGGACAAGACTTGGGTGAGAAAGGGGACAGGGAGGGGACAAGGGGAACATGATCAGGTATTGGGTGGGGTAAAAGGACTGAAGTCCTGAGAGCCATTAGAAAGAATGGAAACAGGCAATCCTGGGAGGTTGAAGGTGCCGGTACCCTCCAGAATGCACCAGAGACCTGGGAGGTGAGAAACTTTCAGGACTCAAAGGAAGGGACCTTAGATGAAATGCTCTACAGAGGGGAGAGGGAACTTGTAGAGCCCACTTCCAGCAGAAAGACAAGGCATTAAGTGAGGGATGGGGTTGCCATCCCACAGTCAAAAATTCTGACACATAATTGTTCCTGTCTAAAAGAACTGCAGGGACAAAAATGGAGAAGAGCCTGAGGAAAAGAAGATCCAGTGACAGGCCCAAAGGAGGATCCAGTTCAAGGGGAGGCCCCAAGGTCTGACACTGTTACTGAGGCTATGGAGTGCTCACAAAAAGGGGCCTATCATGACTGCCCTTCGAATGACCCAACAAGCAGCTGAAAGAGTCAGATGCAGATATTTACACCCAACTAATGGACAGAAGCTGCTGACTCCTGTGGTTAAATTAGGGAAAAGCTGAAAGAATCTGCGGAGGAGGAAGACCCTGGAGGAGGACCAGCAGTTTTAACTAACCTGGACCCCTGAGGTCTCTCAGACACTGGAATACCAACCAGTCAGCATATTATACCAGCTGATATGAAGCCCCCAACACATATACAGCAGAGGACTGCTAGTTCTGGGTTCAGTCAAAGAAGATGCACCTAACCTTCAAGAGACTGGAGTCCCTAGGGAGTGAAGATGTCTGGTGGGGTATCAGGTGGGGAAATCCTTGTGGAGATGAGGGCAGGTGGGAGGGGGTATGAGATATGGAACAATCAGAGACTAGGAGGGTAATAAAATCTGGAGTGTAAAAAAATTTTGATAATTTAAAAAAAATCTATCTATCTATCTATCTATCTATCTATCTATCTATCTATCTAAAGAGATTCATGTCTGAAGCCCTCAGGGTTGTTCATCCTTTGGTTCTAGCCCTGGCCTTCATTTACAGGCTGTTTCTTTCCAGTCTAGCATGCTTCTAGCCTTGGCAATTGAGTCACAGCTTCCAGGCTGGGTTTTCCTTTGGTTCTGGAACTCTGGCCATCTTAATAACTAGGCTCAGCCACTTGTACTCAATAGCCCAATTAAGGAACCAAGAAAGTCAAAGGCAAAGAGAAATTTATTCAATGTGGCTGCACCAGGAAGGGAGTTTCCTGTGACTCCCCTCCCCCAGTTTATTGTCCAGAATCCTGACATAAGGTATAGGTTTAAATGAAGGGGTGGCGAAATGGCTCATTAGTTAAGAGTATGTACCATTCCTATAGTAGGCACCAAATGCTTTCTTTGGGTTCTGAGACTCCCTGCTCGCCTGGACTGTCTCTTCTTTCTGCTCATTTCACACTCTGTCCAAGCCTTACACACCGGGGTTTACTTTCTTTGGGTTCTGAGTCTCCCTGCTCGCCTGGACTGTCTCTTCTTTCTGCTCGTTTCACACTCTGTCCAAGCCTTACACACCGGGGTTTACTCTTGGGCTGCCTCTGGCCACCTTTCCTTCTCATTTCTTCCTTATAGTCTCACATACCAAGACCCGGGTATCTCTCCACTTACCTCTTCACCTTTGCCATTCTGCTTTCACTGTCATTTCTCATCCAGATGTTTACTAGTTATCAAAGGGCATTCTCCTGATGGCCTCACTTCTTTAAAGCTTCTTCCATGGCAAATAAAGTTCAGATCCAGCCCTGCCTGCTTGGCTTCTCATCTTGGTTCATCTCTGTGGTTTAGCTGCTGAAAAATTAACACTCTCTCTTTTCTCCTCACTCCATTACCTCCCTCTCTCCCACATCATAAATTTTGCCCTAGATATTTCCTTGCTTGAAATCCACTTTCCTTCTCCTCCCCTTTCTTCTAGATAAGTATATTCTTTTCTGTCAGTTTTGGAGAACTCTTCTGAGGCCCTAGCCAGGAACCCTTTCTCGGTGACCCAATATACTGCACTTCCTACCTCAAACTCTTTCCAGGGGCTAGAGAGATGGCTAAGTACTTAAGATGGCTGCTATTCCAGAGGACTTGGGTTTGATTCCCAGAATCCACAAGGAGGCTCACCATCCTCTGCAAAGTCATTTCCAGGCAATCCAATGCCATGGAGTCCTCTCCATCCACACAAGTGATGCACAGACATACAAACAGTCAGGCAAGACACCCACACACATAAAATAAACTGCTTTGAAACCCACTCCATACTTCAACTTTTTCCACTCCTCTTCTCACTGGCACCAGAGTGCTAATATACCTGCACTCACCCTGAATTTCCTTTGCAGGTCATCTCAAGCCTTTTAAATTTTTATGTAGACATCAATAGAGTAAAAAGTAGCTCCCACAAATTTCCTGGCCTTGGAAATCTTTTACCACAGGCCATCCTGAGATGTGAGTGCTTCAGGGTAAGAGACATGTGGCTTTAATAGCTTTATGGTACTAAGAACACAATTTACCATTTCATTATAGGCTGGGGAACAAAGTTCAACTCATGGCTGTCCCATTGCTTAATTGTTGGGAGCAGCCCTGCTTATACACTGAAGGCCTAAAATCAGCCATAGGCCTGACATACATGTCTGCTAACACAGTCTTGAGTCTCTGTGGAAAAACACTGAAACAGATGGCTATAAGCTAGTGTAAACAAGCAGCTTTGGTGGAAAATTGCCAGCCTGAGTAGTCAGAGACCTCGTAGATGGGTAGCCTTGGTGGATAGTGCTAACTTAGATAGGGACAATTGAATCATAGGCAGAGTCATAGTGACCTGTCCCCTGAACCTCTGTTCTGGAAGATATCTCTACTTCCCCTGAACACCTACGCTCCTGCATCATCCCCTTCCCCACATCCTGCCTTTTTGTGTATATAACCCCTGTGCAAAAAAAGTAAAAATTATGATTTTATCAGACTATAGACAAATTGTCATTCTTTGTGTCTGCCTGTTTCCCCTGCTCTCTTTCAGGTGACCTTCCCAGACCCCTGTTTAATGCCCTGATGACCAGGGCATTTTGGCACCCAATGTGGGGCCTGAAGATGAGATGTTCCACCTCCCAGCATTCAGGGGCTCAAGGAGATCACTGAAGATGGACCGCCAACTCCCACAAAGAAGGTAGGCCTACCAGTTTTTCGGGAGCATTGAGGGTGGCTGCCCGGAGTGCATGAAGGCCTCCCAATCTCAGAGCACTTTTTAGAGTGACTCCCCCAAAAGAGCACCCAAGTGAGACATTTCCCCCTACCCCCCAGAGTTGCTTGAGAGCACTCCCAGTTAGAAGGATACCACAGTTCACCCAACTGTGGAACAATCCTTGGGAAGATCAGAGCGGCATCACCTTGAGGTAAAAGGCCCCTGGAACAGGCATATGACGGACAAAGTCATGCCGGGCACAAAGAATTAGGATTAAGAGAAGAAATGGGACAAACTTTCTCTAAACAGTAACTCTTTGTTACATGGCTCAAAGAGCCTATCTTCAGAATTCGAGAAACTAGACTTAAGAAAAACGGGTCTTTAAAAATTCTTTGCTTTCATTAGTGTTGTTTTCCCAAGAGGAGACTATTGATAAAAAATGTTATACCTCCTAAGGAGGAGATAAGTAGTTAAACCTTGAAAATGAGAGAGAAAGGAAGGGCAAAAGTGAAAGAAGTTGCCCATTCTCTGGCATGTTAACAAAAGGAAAACAAAAAGCTTATTACAGAGCTCTCCTGGGAGCAGGAGATGATCAGGGGATGCCCTAATCTCTCTGGCTTTCAATGGAAAAATTCTCAGTTGTGCTTTCTCTGTCTATTGTGTGTCTTTGGCGCCAATTTGTCCATGTGTGTTATCTGTCTTTGTCTCATTGTTTAAATGATTGTTGTTTTATGCTTCATGATCAAAGGAAAAATGCTTGCTCAATTTAGTTTGAGACTTGCTTAGAAATAGCAGTTTCAACAGAGGCTGATAAGCTACCCTGCTCTGTGGCTAGGAGAGGGGTACTGACAGAAAGAACCTTGAAAAACGTTAACCGTTTTCACAAGTGGCTCTTGGAAGGGGGCCAACAGCTTTTTGGCTTCTATGATAAAGAAGCTCATAGTTGTTTTTCTTAGAAAAATCTCTGTGACAGTGTTTAATTGTGTTCAACAAGTAACAAGGTGCTTTTTTCTTAGAATTACAGCTAGAAAAGGTAAGAAAATATTGTTTAGCCTAAATACATAAAAAATTTAGCCACTTCATTTTTTGTTTCTGACTAGTTTTAAAAGTATAAATATGTTCTATATGTCCTGGTTATATATTATTGGGTATGATTACAAATTTATAATTTTGATAACAAAATCTGGATTAGAGCTGATGATTCAAAGTTGGAGTAATTAAAAAACCAGATGTATAAAAGAGATTTCAGTAAGAGTTTTATCCAAGATCAAACAAAGCTCTGATGAACACCTTCTTCTGTTACACAACTGGCTTATTAGTTGATCCCTCTAAAGGGGTTTTAATACAAGCCTTTGCTCTCATACAATGAGCTTTAACATTCTAGAGAATGTTTGTTGCTCCAAAAACATCCAAAGACAATATCTTTTCAATATCTGAGGCATCAGTTATATTCCTAAATAAATTTGACACAGAAAATTCAAATAAGAAAAGATAGTTTACTTACGTTAAATTATTTTCAAAAGTTTCTAGGAGGTGCTAATTGGCTAAGATCTTATTTTAAGCTCTCCACAAAAGAATTTAAGCCTCTGTTTAATGTTCTTAAGAGAGATACGAACCCTAATTTCCTTCTACAATTGGCTGATAAAAGAAAAATAATTTTGCATAAAAGAAAAAGCTGTTGTTAATAGATATATCATATAGATTGAATAGTTGTTAGCTGTTTTACAATAGTCCTTTGATAAAAGAGATTATTAATATAGGTTTATATTTCTTTATTTCCAAAAGAAGTTTTAATATCCTGTTTTGAAGGTGTTGCTGTATTAATACAAAATTATAGGTCAAGATCACAAAGATATTTTAAGGAAGAACTCAATGAAGTATTTCTTATTCCAAATAATAATAAAATTGATTGTTAAAAAGTACTGATATTTAATCTATACATGATCAATTTGTTACAGTTTTTCCCCTATACATGCTCTTTTTTTTAAAGATTTT
>NW_021604564.1:5354587-5445126 GCF_004785775.1 Grammomys surdaster | reverse complement strand
ATATAGCCCATAAAAGGTGTGTTTACTGTATTAATAGACAGCTCATTTAATGAGAAGACAATATACATAATTAGATTACATATTTACTCTCTTGAGTTTCCTCTACTTCAGCAAAGATAATTGAACTACGTGTGGTAGCCACTATTTAAAATACAAAAAATTAAGCTTTCAATTGGTATATTCATAGCCAGTGTATGGCTTATGGTTTATAATTGCTTAGAATTATTTCATTTTTAGATATTGCTAATTTTCAAATTTTACAAATATAGCTCAATTTAAGAAACATATATTTTTCCTTAATTTTATGAGGCATTTAAAAGCTCATGTTGGATTGCCTGAACCTCAGAAAAATTCCATAACAAATTTGTATATCAGATAGATTACAGACCTTACAAAAACAATTGGCCACGCAATTTTATTCTTTACATTGGGGTTACTATGTAATAAAAGTTTGTCTATCTAGATTGCTGTGCCACTGTATTTGATCTGCCTTTTGTGATCTCTGAGACAGGAAGCTGCTGTTTTTTGACACTTAGCATCTCATTCTAAAAACAGCGAAAGATTAAGTAAACAGCTTTTGTTTTGTTTTGGCAAAAATTGCTGGACTCTGACTTATGCCTGCAAGTCTGAGGCCACTTAAATAAGTTATTAAAGAGTTTATTATTAGGTGTAAAATAGGTTTTCTATAAATGCTATCTAAGGAAAAAAGTACAAAGAAAACTTCTATTTTATTTGAGAAAAGGAAAAAAGTTCTATTTTATATGCTATCCTAAGTGGGAGAAGACAAAGAGTTCTGTTTTATCTTTCCATTATATTTGTCCTCTTATCCTTTTGTCTTCAATATTCATATATTTTTTGAAAATGTGTGATCACACATTACAAAGTTCGTTACAAGTTTATACAAAAAATTAAATTATAAATGGAAATAAAAGTTTAAAATAGAAAATGTTATATACATATTTATTATGGGTGATTATCTGGCTAAATGTCCATTGCCTGCCTGAGTTCACTGAGGGTTTAAAACTATAACTAAGATTATCAGTGAAAATTTTGTGTGGATAAGCCCGGGCAGTATTTTATTTTCTGTCCTAACACCTATAATACATTGTTGGTTCCCTCTTATTGATCTTTGGCAAATTGTTTTATAACCTTTTAGAATTTGCTCTGAGTGAAAAAAGTCTGGTTATTATCTAAAAATAATTAACTGATGTTATTTGAGAGACTGACAGAACTCTTATTACAGTTTTGACTATCAAGAAAAGGCCTAAGAACAGTCTCATTATAAAAGAGCTTAATATTCATAGATATAATTTTAAAATTTTTTATAAGATCATCATTAAGATTTAAAAAGTCATCGATTTGTCTATATAACATCACCACAAGACAGTACATCTTTGTGGATCTATGTTTAATAATAATAACTTGAGACAACAATTTGATATTTTTAGAGATTGTATAAGTCAAATTACAAAATTTGTTTTTAGTGTCCTCAATTTTTTCATAATGGTGTTAATACTTGAGGACTTATACTTAATCAATTATGATAAGTGGATGCTACTCATTTTTGATTGTAAAAAATTAAAATATGTATATATGATTTGACACCTTTTCAGGATTTCTAGTTACAATTATTTTAACAAGAAAAACAATCAAAAGTACAATTAGTTATTGTCTATATTATCTTTTTATACTTGATGTTCCATATCATATTAAAATAAACAAAACTGACTCTTACAGTCAGCCATTTGAGATGTTTTGTTGACAATTTGATATTACCCATGTTACTAAAATTCCTTATAATCCTCAAGAACAAGGTAGTGTAGAATAGATACTGTGGAACTTTAAAATAGTGTCTTCATGACTCTCTGAGTGTGGGAGAAGTAGCTGCTGGTGCTTCTGCCCTGGTTTTACTAAGAACTCTAAAAAATTGGCTTTTAAAAACAAAAGAGGGGGAGCTACACCCCCAGAAGGAGTCTCCCGGAAATACTCTCCATCATGCCTTGTTTGATCTCAATTCTCTAAATCTGAAAGCTCATGGCAAACCTGCTGCTGACTGCCTTTGACATGCTGAGACCTATAAAAACTATGCCACAGTCGTGTGGAAGGACCCTCTTACCTTTAAAAGAAATGGCCCAGACCCAGTTCTCATATGGGGTTGAGGATTGATATGCCTGTTTGATACCTAAGAAGGCACAGCTAAATGGCTGCCAAAAAGATTAATGAAATAAATAGATACCCCCACCAAGCCAGGCCCAATTATAGATAAGATAAATAACAACATCCAGGGAAGAGAAATCTTCCTGAGAATGCCCTTCTTTTTCCTTTCCAGGTAAAAATGAATCATCCGTGGTGTTTGATGCTGGAAGTTCTAATTCTGAAGCTGGCCTCTGGACTTACACTACTCAGACCTTCAATGGGTCATTGACAAGGACATCAACAGCTAGAGACTGATATCACTAATCTGAAGAAATCCCTTGTTTTGCTGTCTGAAGTGACCTCCAAAAATTGCAAAGGACTTTATTGGACTTGATTTACTCTTTTACAATAGAAAAGACTGTGTACGGCTCTAAACTGTGTACAGCCCTTAAAGAAGACTGTTGCTTTTACGTAGATAAGACAGGGATGGTTAAAGAGAGCATGAAAAAGGTCAGAGAAGGCCTTGAGAAAAGACAGAGAGAGAGAGAGAGAAAGATGAGAGCTTGTACAAGAATTGGCTTTCAATCTCTCCATGATTGTCAACCCTACTTCCTACCATTTTGGGACCATTAACTGGGTTACTTTTGCTTATTTCCTTTGGTCCCTGGGCCTTAAATAGGCTGACGAACTTTGTGAAACAACAGATAGATGATTTGATAGCAAAACCTATTCAGATACATTATCATAAGTTAGCTATGGAGGACCACGAGACTCAAGCTGAGGTTGTTACTCTATCCAGGGTGTTCCCAAAACCCATCTCCACCCAACCTAAAAGAGGGGCCCCTAGACCAAGCAAAGAGGGGCCACCCAGAACACCCTCTGACTGGCGATATAAATTCTTGCTTAAGCTGCAAGGCTAAGCACTGTAAGGAAATACAAAATTTAAAATATCTTTCTGGGTTCCCTGAGGGACAAGCCTGACTGCATAGGGGTTGATGTCAAAAGTATCCCCTCTCCAGGAAAAGGACATCGGGATGGGTATGGCTCTCACACCTCACTGAACAACGACAGGAGGACTGGAGCCATTACAAGGTCCCCTTTAATTACTGGAGGTCAGGCCTCTATCCCTGCCTTTGCAAGATTGGAATTGCCACGGTCCTTCTATACTTAGAGAAGGGGGGAGATGTTGGGGGCAGCCCTGCTTATACATTGAAGTCCTAAAATCAGTCATAGGCCTACAAACATGCCTGCTAACACAAATTCTTGGGTCTCTGTGGAAAAACACTGAAACAGATGGCTATAAGCTATTGTAAACAGGCAGCTTTGGTGGAAAATTGCTAGCCTGAGTAGTCAGAGACCTTTTAGACGGGTAGCCTTGGTGGATAGTGCCAGCTTAGATAGGGACAGAGTCATAGTGACCTGTCCCCTTAACCTTCACCCAGCTGACACTCTGTTCTGGAAGATATCTCTACTCCCCCTGAACAAGCTGCTATGCTCCCTTCCCCACATCCTGCCTTTTTGTATATATAACCCCTATGTGAAAAAGCAAAAATTATGATTTTATCAGACTATAGACAAATCGTCATTCTTTGTGTCTGTCTGTTTCCCCCACTGTCTTTCAGGTGACCTTCCTGGACCCCTGTTTAATGCCCTGATGACCAGGACACTTAACTATGTAACCTCAAACAAATTAATTTTCATACTTTTCTTATGCTAGAAGATAGTTAGTATGCAGGTGTTGTCACAAAGATTATTTACTGCTCCAATAGTTTATGCAAGTGTATGGTTCCTGGTGTGCATCAACTGTTTTCTTCCTCATGTCTCAGTCTTTACTGTATCCTAGGAAAGCAGGCCCAGACTCTACTATTTGGCTCCAGAACTACACACTTCTGGTGTGACTCTTCCCTCTGCCAGAATTCCTCTCCAGTCCCTGTCCTTTCCCTATCTCATGTTAGCTTCCAATTCCCAGGCTGACACTTGCACATGCACTCAGCCTTTCTGGCAAGGACCTTATGGCCCTTTCCTTTTTACAACCCATCTGCTGAGACCTTTAACAGGTACCTTATTGGATCCTTAAGAAGTCTGTGCTCACCAGTCTTTCATTGTTGTATTCCCAGGAAAGACTAGTTTTGGATTGTATATACACCTAGACCCAGTACACATGCTGCTTTGATATATGGCTTTAGCAACAATGCCAAGTTCTACACTACCTGTCACACTGTGGGTGCAGGCCAGCTTCTCTGAGAATATTTGCATCGTCCTGTCCTACTATGGTATAAGGCACAGCACAGCACAGCACAGCACAGCACATAGCGTGGCATCTGCTTTTTTGAAGTCTGCAAGTATCTTGTTTCCAATTGCCTGCCTGGTATACACAGGGGTTGCCAAGTACTGTGGCATCCCTGGTGCAGCCTGTATTCATGCTGTGCTCTGGAGATGCCTCAGGATGTGTCAAGTAGTTGTAGCCACAGCAGTTCTCCTTGTCCTCTAGCTGTTCCACACCCACTGCCAGTCAATCCTGGCAGCTAGACCCCAGGAAGAAAACATCTTCCTCCAACTCACTCTGCGAGGTCACCTGACCCAGCTTTAGTCCATTTTCCAGGAGTCAGAACTAGCTGACAATGCTGAAATAGCCTAAAACCAACCAACCAAACACCCCAGAACAAGTCTTTGAACTTTAATTTCTAAGTGAACAGTTTTGCTAAAGTTCTCAAGATGCCTTTAGTCTTACATGGATACTTAGAACTATAAACTGGCAGGGCTCAGCAATGCCTCATCTGCATGCATGCCCTAGTTCAATAAAGATGGCCAAGTCCTATGAACGTAATTTTTACTTTATCCAAAGCCATTAACAATCCAATATTTTTATTAATTATTATGAGCTTTTCTTGCAACTTCTAAAAATAATCCTATAAAAATGAAGCGCTAAAGTAGTAACCTCCAGCTCAACTCCCAATTCTAAACTGCTATCAAGTGGAACTGACAAATCAAAAGGCACATGGTGTGCTCATTGACTGGTAGGATTAACATAGTAAAAATGATCATCTTACCAAAAGCAATCTACAGATTCAACATAATCCCCTTGAAGATTCCAACACAGATCTTTACTGACACGGAAAGAGCAATTCTCAATTTCATATGGAACAAGAAAAAGAAAAAAGCCCAGGATAGTGAAAACAATACTTAACAATAAAAGAACTTCTGATGAAATCACCATCCCTCACCTCAAGTTGTACTACAGAGCAATAGTGATAAAAACTGCATGGTATTGATACAGAGACAGACAGGTTCATCAATGGAATAGAATTAAAGACCCAGAAAATAAGCCCACACACTTACGGATACTTGATACCCACATTCAATAGAAGGCTAATAGCATATATATATATCTCAAGAATCCAAGAATCTAACCTCCAAAAAACCAAATAACCCAATTTAAAAATAGGGTGCAGAGATAAACAGAGAATTCACAACAGAGGAATCTCGAATAGCTGAGAATCACTTAAAGAAATGTTCAAAGCCCTTAGTCATTAAGGAAATGCAAATCAAAACAACCCTGAGATTCCACCTCACACCAGTCAGAATGACTAAGATCAAAAACAGGTGACAGCTCATGCTGGCGAGGATGTGGAGAAAGATGAACACACCTCCATTGCTGGTGGGATTGCAAACTGGCACAACCACTCTGGAAATCAATCTGGAGGTTCCTCAGAAAACTGAAAATAGATCCATCTGAAGACCCAACTATACCACTCTTGGTCATATTCCAAAAGATATCTCACCATACCAGAGGGACACGTGCTCTGCGATGTTTATATGTTTATAGTGGCCTTATTTTAATAGCTAGAAGCTAGAAATTGCAGATGTCCCACAATGGAAGAGTGGATACAGAAAATGTGGTACATTTACACAGTGGAATATTACTCAGTTATTAAGAATGAGGGTACCATGAGTTTTGCAGGCAATTGGATGGAACTTGGAAATATCATCTTGAGTGAGGCAACCCAGACCCAGAAGGACATATATTGCATGTACTTACTAATAAGTGGATATTAGCCAAAAAGTACACAATACCTAGGATACACCTCACAGAATTTAATAACAAGCAGAAAGGTCAATGACAATGCTTCAATCCCACTTAGTAGGGAGAAGAAAATAATCATGGGAGGCAGAGGGAGGGAGGCATTTGGGTAAGAGAGAGAGGGGTAAAGGGGAACAGGATTACATGGGGTGGGGCAGACAGGAGAGAAGCCCAGAGGACCAGTAGAACAAATGGAAATATGCAGCTTCAGAAGATGGGAGATGGGGAGACCCTCTAGAAAGTACCAGAGACCTGGGAGGTGAGAGACTCTCAGGACTCGACGGGTGTGACCGCAGCCAAAATGCCCAACATTAGGGAGAGGGAATTTGAAGAGTCCATCTCCAGTATAGACACAGCCTCAAAAGGAGGGATGGGGTTACCAATCCAGTCGAAATTTCTGACCCAGCAGTGTCCCTGTCTAAAAGAACAGCAGGGACAAAAATGGAGAAGAGACTGAGGAGAAGGCACTCTAGTGACTGGCCCAACTGGGGATCTACCTTGTGGGGAGACACAAAAGTCTGACACTGATATTATGATGTGCTTACAGACAGGAGCCTATCTTTTTAGAGTTCCAACCACCATCTGAGACAGTCGCAGATACTTACATCCAACCATTGGACTGAAGTCAGGGCTATGGTTGAATTAGGGGAAGGGTGGAAGAAGCAGAAGAGGAGGGTGACCCCAGAGGAAGATCCCCAATCTCAACTAACCAGGACTCTTGGAATTCCCAGACTAAGCCACCAACTAGATAGCACATACGAGCTGGTATGAGGTTCCTGACATACATATAGCAGAAGGCTCAGTGCGAGATGTGCCTAATCCTTGAGAGACTTGAGGCCCCAGAGAGGGGGTAGTCCTGGTGGTGGTAGAGCATCCTCTCAGAGACATGGGGAGGAGGAATGGGATGAGGAACTATGTGTGTGTGTGTGAGGACAGGAAGGGGCAGCAGTGGCTGAATTATTAAAAAGAAAGAAAAGAGCACGGTGACCCCTCCCTCAATACTAGATTTGGTATTAATAATTTTTAGGAGATACTTATGCAAAGTAAATTTATTAAGATCAAAATAAGTCATAGGGAAAAACATCCAGACAGCAACAAACTTGAAATCTCCTGCTGGGTGAGCTGCTCATTTATAATCTCAGCACTCGGGAGACACAGTCACAAGGCCTCATGTTCCAGGTCAGCCTCTGCTTCACTGTGAATTCCAGTCCAGCAGTGGCTGAAAACTAAAATCCAAGCCAATTAAACAAAAGCCACTGGTTATAAACAAAATGACAAGTATTTTCTGGAGTAACAAGGTTAATGAACATTATTTAGTGTGGTTCCAATTTATCATTTAAAGCAATGTGTTTATTTGGTCAAATGCACCACCTTAAACAACATCAGTTGTACTGTGCTTTCCATAATATAGTTAGCACCAAATGAACTTTTGAGTTTTCCTAATACAAGTAACATTCCTGTAACCATTTCTTTAAGCACATTCTATATGGGTACCCAGGTCACTGGGTTCATATACAACAACTTCTACCTATGGTAAAAGTTAAAATTAACACCAGGTATCAGCATACCTTTACAATGCATGCAAATCACAAGTAGACATAGTTTTTCCCATTCTCCTTGCTTTGATACATATAAGAGCTGTTACAAAAATAATGCAAAAGTGTTGAATCCAATCTACAATGCCTCGGAAATCTCAACCCAGAATCCAAAGTCAAGATAAAAAAAAACCAGGCTGTTAAAGCTATTCCTGGTTCTGACCATACTATTTCTATAAACCTCATGTCCTCAAAGTAGAGCTATAATTTCCAGCCAATGTCTCCATTGTGGGAAAAGCATAGTCCAGCACTGACTTGAGGAGAGACAACCTGCCCCTTCAACGTCAAGCTCAATGAGGGCAGCAGCCACCTCCTGCACCAGCCTGCAGCTTGTAGTCCGCATAACTTAAACCTCTAGTACAGACAGTCCTAGCTTGGCAGAACAAGTCCAGTGGGGAGAACACAACTCCCTCTTTCCACCCTGGTGCAACACTCCTTTTTTCTTGCCACCTAAAGCAGGCTGCCTGGAATGCTTCTTGCCTCTCCAGCCTTCCTTCCTTTTCTCATCCTGGCCCTGCAGGTCGTCTTTTCTCCTGCTCAAAGGTCCTTGCTGGATCCCCTTGTTTTGCTTTAATGGCTCATTTTCCTCCTCTTGGTCCTTCTCCCTCATCTGCTTGTTGATGGGCCCCCTCACATCCAGCTGAATCTTCTTGCTGGTCTTGCTTTTTAGCAGCTCCAACTGGTATTTTTCTCGGCTGCAAAGTCCTCAAAGAGGGGCTGAAACTTCCTCTTCTCCCCGAAGTCTCCTCCCCAAGGAGAAGACGCTCCTGGAAGCGTCCCACTGAAGCGGTGGAGACCTTGGCCACTTGCATGGCGCGGCCTAGCTCCTCCTTACCCTGGTGTCCCGTAGAGTGCAGGCCTGCTGACCTGCGTATCTGCATCTCCTGCGCTAGGGCCAAGTCGTCTTGGCCACGCATTCCTTCTTGGCCCAAATCTGCTTGGCAAACTGTTCTTCCATGGGTTCGAAGTCCCCATGCACCTTCATTAGCCCTTCCTTGGTGTCGTCCCGGGAGCACTTGTAGCCCTACCAGCGCCGCCACTACCCACTCACCTCGTCCCCCACAAAGGTGGTCTTCTTGGATGGATGCCCTTACGACGCGCGAACTGCTGCCAGCGGGTGAGCGGCCGTGGCCTGGACAGCGGCTTTCTGCGGGGCAAGCCTGTGACGGGAGCGGCGGGCTTCCGCAAGCGCGCTACCACAGCCAACTCCAGCGCACGGTCGGCAGACGCGTGTTGTCCCGCGCCAAGGCCCGTAGCTCGGCTTCGGGCGAGGGCCCGGCCTGGCGAAGCACTGTCGGGGAGTGCGGTCCGAAGCCGGTAGGTTGCCCAGGTCGAAATCCTGCTCCAGCTTTTTATGTACCCGGAAGCGCTATAACTTCTCCACCTCCTCCTGCTCCACATGGCCTGCAGCTCCTCCACGCTCTGGCCCTCCATGATTCCCACTGCGGCTCGGTTCCCCTCACTTTGGGGCCCAACAGTACTCAAATAACCCGCAAACCTAGGAGGACCTATGAACTCTTATTCCGGAAGAGAAGAGTTCACTTCCGGGGTCGTGAAACCGGCTAGCAATGGACGGTTAGGAAAAGGCCGGCAGAGGGCGGTATTGGAGAGCTGATGTGCTTATAGGCCGGACTTGGACTCCCGACCGGATGTGGCCCTACAGGCTCTGAGGGTGGGCTGGATGAAGACTGAAAAGCTCAGGAACTAGTTAGGACTACGTTTCCCAGAGTGCAGCGGGGCGGGGAGTGGTCGCGATAGGACACGGACTGTCCAAACTCCTGAGGCTGCAGGCTTTGTTGCCTACTGATGTAGGGTGCATACGCAGACTGAGGGTGAATCAATTACAAAGGTGTTTGGGGCGAGACAAATAACCTCCCCAGAGTCATAGCCAGTTCTCTGTGCCCTAAGAGTGAGCAATACAACGGATACCCTTAAAGGCAGGTATAGAAGATGGATTGTTTTCCGGCTGAGGGCTGGCTGTTCGGTTCTGGGTTCCAATTCTGACTGTGCCACTGTTTGATTCTGAAATAGTTATTTAAGACTGAAAAAATTGTGTAAGGTAACGACTCTAATAGTACTTCCTATCCAAGACTATTTTAAAGGTAAATGTGTTAATGCTTTAAGGAAGGCTAAGATACCAGTTAAAAATGAATAGCAGTTTTTATTCAGTAGTCATGGTGGCTTAGGGATCTAAGGCCATATCATACCTGACTCAGTTTACTATTCACTGTCATTTACTTTGATAGGTTGTTTTACTCTAGTTTTATTAATATGCTGGTAAGTATGAAACCTTAAGTATTAACTAGTACAAAGGAAGTTCTCAATAAATGAGATCTACTGTTATTTCCACTGATGTAAAGGCAGACTTAGGAGATGAATTGACTTAATAAGGTTAGACACTAAGGAAATATGAGTGCCGCAGACATTATGATCCTGGTGTTAGAATGGCCACTTTTTCAGTGTAATATTATCCAAAAAAATTTTTTTGTTTGAATCATATTAGTAGACTTTTATTTTACTGAAAATTTCTGGTCTAGATCACAAGAAATTGAGGCAGAGCTCAAACTCCGTATGCAGCTGATGAGGCCTTGAATTCTTGATTCTCCTACCTCTCTCCCAAGGGCTAGTATTATAGGCATGCAGCACTGTACTCAGCTTCATTTCTAGAACTACTTTGTGTTCGGTTAGAATACAAAGTAATCGTTTTCAGTACGGTGCTTTCATACATGTATTATTGTTGTTTCACTCCTTCACTGTCTTCCCCATAACCCCTTAAATAGACATTTTAAATTGCAGACTAAACTGGGTATGGCATATGCCTATAATCCCAGCACTCTAGAGATAAAGGCAGTAGGGTCAGTTGTGCAAAGCTAGCCTTAGTCGCCTAGGGAGCCATTCAAATTATTTTTGTTTTTAATGACTCTCAAATTTGATATATGGCTAAGAATGGTATTGGAATTGATCCCTCTGCCTCTTCCTCCCAAATTCTGGGATTATAGGCAGGAGCCACTATATTCCTTTAACTGTTTTCCTCTTGGTGCTAGAACCAGATGTCTTAAAACTACACAGCACAAAGCTTTCCTCAAAGTTGCTCCTGTTTTCATAGTCCTCTCATCTTCTTCCTTGTTGCCTTTGCTGCCTGAGGAACCCTGCCGACAAGAATTCCACTGGAGACAACAGTTCCAGGGTATGTCATAATCATTCTTGTCTACTCACTTGCTCTGATGATGGCAGATTCATCTTTAACATTTCCTATCTCCAAATATAATCAGTTCAAAAGCCTAGGTATCTTGTCTCTGTGTATTTTGTCCTCTCCATCGCCACTGCCATGGCCTTACCTGATCCTAGTCTGGATCTGCCTCTCTAGATCATCCTTCTACTTTGCAAGCAGCACCAGTTTCTAGCTGATTTTGGTCAGCAGGAAAGAGTGATCAAAAGAGATGAAGAGAGTAGCATCAGGACACTTACACCTCTATTCCTCTGTAGACTCATCAGAAGGCTGTGTGGCTATGAAAAACCAACGGCTTGCCTCAGAGAACCATCTTCTGGGTTCACAAGCTCCCTTGGTTCTATTGAGAACCTTGCAAGGTTTCCTAAAGCTTCCCTCATGGTTTTGTAAATACTTGTGTTGTTTATCATTCTCTTTGCTACTAGATTTCTTACTAATATTTTGAGGCTATTCTGGGAATTATGAAAATTTAAATTTTATGGATGGGGCCAAAGCACACGATATACATATACATCAGACTCATGATTAACCTTGGTCATGTTTGATTATCACATGGCTTCAAGTCACTCTTAAAAGTTGTAAGTCAGAATAGGGTTCCCCACATTTTTCCTAGCCCACTCCTACATTGAATATTACCTATCTCCACAGCTCTAAAGGGGGAAGTGTGATGAAAGGTGACCACTTTGTGACGTTTCTCATCAAATGAGGTTTTCTGTTTTTTGTTCCCACCTCACCACAAAGGGGGACAAGAGGTTTAAGAACATCAAATTAATACATTTCACTATCTCTCAACACATGGTTACTGATCAGTACAGCTAGTTCTTAAAACAATTTCATCAGTCTTTAAAATGTCATTAATGAAAAAAATATAATTAATGTAGATTTACTTTCCTTTTAAGGAATGAAACTAAGTAAATTATTTGTTGTGTGTGTGGGCATTCTGTGCTATTGCACATATATGGAGGTCAGAGGACAATTTGGGGGGAGGGTTCTAGGAATTGAACTCAGGTTGGACTTCCCTTTCTCAGTGCTGTTCAGTTTTCTTCCCCTTTGAAGGTGGGAATTATTAAGGATTATAATCCTTAATAATTTAATGGGTAAAATCCTGCCAGTTTTTGAATCTGCAGTGAACATTTTTTTTTTCTCAAAAATCCTCTTTGCCAGTTAATTTGATAAAATATTAGCTAAGGGCTCTTAAACTACTTAAATTATTTCCACATGGTTCACTTTTGCTGATTCATAGTATTTGTTGGAAGTATATCAATGAAGAATTTTAAAAATTAATTGGTGTGTGTATGTGTGATATGTGTGTGTTTACGTGTAGGACTATGGTGGTTTGAGTAGGAATGGCCCCCATACACTCATGTGTTTAAATGCTTGACCCATAAGAAGTATGGCCTTTTTGGAGTAGGTGTGGTCTTGTTAGAGGAAATTGTCACTGTGGAGGTGGAATTTGTGGTCTACAATGCTCAAGTTATGCTCAGTTTGTACACACTCCTTCTGCTTACTGATGATCAAGATGTATAACTCTCAGCATCTTCAGCACCGTATCTTCCTGCTCCATAATATGCTTCCTGCCATGATGATAATAGACTAAACATCTGAAACTGTAAGCCAGCCCTGATTAAATGTTTTCTTTTATAGGAGTTGCCATGGTCATGGTGTTACAACAATGAAAACCCTAAGTCAAGGCCATAGGACAGTCTTCCTAATGCTGTTGTTCCTCAAGTTGTGGTGACCCCAAAAATAAAATTACTTTTGTTGCCACTTCATAACTGTAATTTTGCTACTGCTATAAATCATAATGTAAATATGTGTTTTGCTGTGGTCTTAGGCAACCCCTGTGAAAGGGTTGTTCTACCCTCAGAGGGGTCATGAGCCATAGGTTGAGAACCATGCCATAGGAAGACACTGGATGTCTTATTCTATAATTCTCCACTTTATTTCTGAGATACAGTATCTCTCACAGAACCTAGATGTAGAATGCTGACCAACAAACCCCAGGGATCATTGTAATCACTCTTCCCACAGCTCTGAGATTACTGGCACACACAGTACACAGCCACAGTGACTTTCTAAGTCAGTTTTGTGTATTTGGACTCAAGTGTTTATGCCTGCACAATAAATGCTTTTACCCATTAAGCCATCTCTCTAGCCCTACTTTTGAAAAATTTCTTAATCATAGACAAAATTTCCTTTGGCTTTAGTCAGAAATCTATACTAAAAATCCATTACTTTAAAAAGAAACAAAGGAAGCATAGCTACTAGATGTGTAGTTAGTGGAGAAGCAGACTGTATAGCTACCAAACTCTGGACCTTTGTTTGGATCTTTGGGTTTTAACACTAGAACTAAATCAACTTGTTTTGCTGCCTGGAAAGGCTTGATAGTCTTTGTTTCCTAAAAATTGATCAGTGAAGCTTTCTGCACTTGCCATAATCTTATCAGCACCTTTATGATGACTTTTTTATTCATAAACTGTGGGGCTGTAGTGCATTTGTGGGTGTGGGTCCTGTTGGGCTGAGTTGGAGGTCCTGCATGTCTGCTGCCCCAGGCGGCTGGAGCCATGGCTCAGAGGGCAGAAGAGCAGGAATTTGACTGTGTTTACTCCACATGGTGCCTGGCACATGCTGGGCTATGGGAAGCTGCTGGGCGCCACTCCGGGTGTGTGGAGATCACAATCTGAGACCCTGCATGGGCCAGAGCTCTTGGGTTGGGGGTCCCCAGGCCAAGGCAGCTGGCTAGGAACCAACTGATCTTAACCCTTGGGCTCTCAGGCACTGCTGCGAGGCCACAGAAGGACCAAGACTGAGGGGGTCATATGGGCTAGACTGACCCACAGCCAAAAGGGGCACAGGGGAGAAGCTCTGGTGGTGCCCCATGGGGTAGATGAGACTCTTAGTAGAGGTGACTTGCTTGGCTGGGTCATGACTGGGTTTCCATGGCTGGAATGCAGAGAGGTCCTCGGCCAGAGATTAGACAGCTTGAAGACCTTCCCCATGGTTTTCCATGGTGGGCCTCAAAGATGAGAGGTAGTCCATGGTCTTAAAACATTTGTTGCCATGGTGAAAGGTTGATGAAGCTGTACCCCGTGTTCTTAGGGCAGGCCTGAGGTTAAGTACATTTTGTAAGTAGGAGGAGGATCTGAGAAGGAATGCTTAATTGGCTATACCCTCTGGCCTTTAGGTATCCTATGAATAAGGAGATCTCTTGAGGCTCTGTGGCCTGTGGTCATACCCTCTACCTGTGCTACATGACCAAAGGCCACAAACCTTTCTTTAGGAGGGGCTGTGGAGGGCTGAAGCTAAGTGAAAGGAACTAGGGCCCAGTAGCAAGGCTGAACACCTATTGTCCCTTTAGGGTCTCGAAGCTAAGTGAAAGGAACTAGGGCCCAGTAGCAAGGCTGAAAACCTATTGTCCCTTTACAGTCTCCAGGGTTCAAGGCCTGTGCTGGACCAGGTATCCAGCTGCCTCTCACAGCCCACCACCCCACAATAAAATACATATCCAAGAGAATGAGATTTGTGTTAGCTTTGAGATGTTACTTCTAGAAGGAGAGATTCACATATAAAAGAAAGCTATAGTTCTGGAATTTTAGAAGTATTTTTATTCAGTGTATTCAATTAGACAGAATATTTTGGTCTAATTATTAAATAATTATTTTAAATTACATTTAAATTTATATAAACAAGATCGCAATGAGCAAGAAATTATAACTGGTTATGGTAGTATATGCTTGTAACTAGCATGTAAATTTGAGACCATCTGGCTTAAAATAAATACCCTTAAATTATGGGGATGGGGATAGCCCTGGCTATATTGTAACTAGATGAATAAACTAGAGTGGCCTTGAACTCCTTTACTGCCTAAGCCTGGCTTTCCTGGAACTTGCTCTGTAGACCAGGCTGACTTTGAACTCAGAAATCTTAGTGCCTTTGTCTCCTTAGTGCTGGGATTGAAAAGTATGCCACCATCCCTGAACCTAAAATTTTCTTTAATTCCTTTTCACCAGATAAGGGCTTAGCTAGGTGGGACCTATATCACTGAGGTTAGCACAACCTTTATTCCATTTCTTAATCTGTTAATCTCCTTGCACATAGGATTTACTGCATTCCCCTTTTTGGTGCCCCTTTTGCTCCTCAACCTGTATATTTTGTTTTTTCCCTTGCCCAGCTTGCTCATTTTTATCTCTTTCGCCTCAGGCAGACTCTTATGAAGGGCAAAAAGCAGCCACATTCTTCATCAACATATCACAAGAATAGTCTCTAGGCCATGTACTAACATTCTTCTCCTGAAACCTGATCTAGGACCCCACAAGTCACCCTCAGCACCACTGTCTTTGATATTCTTCTTAGGATGGCCCATTAAGTTTCACTTAAAGCATTCCTCTGTTTTACTAATTCAAAGTCCCCAAATCCACATTTCTCCAAACAAAACATGGTCAGGCCTATCATAGCCCTGGACAGGCACATAGTCCCTGGTCTTAATATGGGTTTTATTACTGGAAAGAGACACCATGACCAAGGCATCTGTTATAAAGGAAAATCTTTAGTTGGGCTGGCTTATAGGAATTTAGTTGATTGTTATGGCGGGAACATGGTAGAGTACAGGTTAGCATGGTGCTGGAGAAGGAGTTTAGCATTCTGCATCTTGATCTTCAGGCAGCAGAAGGAGACTGTGCCACATCAGGCAGAGCTTGAGCATTGGAGACCTCAAAGCCTGCCCTCACAGTGACACACTTCCTCTGACATGGTCACACCTACACCAACAAGGCCACATCTCCTAATTACGCCCCTCCCCATGGGCCAAGCATTCAAACACATGAATCTATGGGGGGCTATACCTATTCAAACCACCACAGTACCTAATCCCTAAATTTTGACTGGTCAAAATTGTAACTATAACTTGGCACAGATGATTGTGGTCTTTTTCTGCTTAAATACTTGCTGAGATGAGTGTTTAAGTCTGTACTGGGTTGTTTTGGATTCTCGGAACCTAACACTGAAAAAACAATAGAAACTTAAACTGTTTTAGGCTACACTTTTCTTCCCTAAGTGTTTTCACTTGCCAAAGGGAGACAGCAAGGAAAATAACCTTCTAGTGACAAGTAGGTGTCACTGTATCCTTTAACATCCCAGCATCTGCACCCTCTCCAGCCCTGGGAGCCTCTGTTGCAGCAGAAGATGGAATGGCTTGGGATGTGTAAATAATATCCATGGCATTTCCTACACTTGACTTTCTTTGATTCTTTTTCTTGGGCTTGGCTCAAGGAGTGGCACTATTAGGAGAGATAGCCTTGTTGGAGTAGTGTAGGGTGTAATACCATGCCAGGAAGTTTGGTAAGGTAGAGCAGGTTGAGAACTATAGGCATTGAGGGCTGTCACATCTGGCTACATGCTTTCTTGTGTGACCTAAAGAGGAAGTGTTTTGGAGTGCTTGTTACTGGAGACAGAGGGAGGAAGGGAAGGTGGAGGGGCATGACATTCATATTTCTGTTATCCTTGGGTATGCCAGGCTCAGGCAGATTAGATTATTTCTGTGTCATAATTGACTTGTTGGAAATGCAACTGTGGAGGGATTATTTTTTTAACCTTATATGAAAACAGATTCTCTAGGGCTGTTTTAGTAAATTGCTTCATGAGTTCTGTGAAAATAAGACATAAGTGTATCTGTCAATTAAAAATTATATAATGTGAAATATTTAGGTCTTATTAACCTTTGTTGCCACCATTATCTTTTTATAGCATAGAAATAAAGTGAATGGCAGTGGCTGTTTTAACAAAGGGCATTTTTTCTTATTTCTCTACTCTCAGCGCTTTCTTTTTTTTTACTCTCAGCACTTTCTTAAAAGCCATTTCTTACACTATGCAACGAAGGATTTATTTCCTTGACAATATATTTAATAACAGACAATTTAGCAGACAGCACTGATACCTTCTGCATCTATGTTTTTCTAAGCAAATAAATGAACATTTTGTCACATTATATTTTTCTCAGCTTATGGCTCCCAGGTTAGCCATGTATGTAAACTGTACACTGCAGCTATTTCTGTGAGCCTCTGTGACAGCAGCTCATCAATTTTGCTGCTTTGAAAATGCATGTAGGCCGGGCGGTGGTGGCGCACACCTTTAATCTCATCACTTGGGAAGCAGAGGCAGGCAGATTTCTGAGTTCGAGGCTAGCCTGGTCTACAGAATGTGCCAGGACAGCCAGAACTAAACAGAGAAACCCTGTCTCGAGGAAAAAAAAATGCACTTGGAATCCCATATCCCCACTCCCCTTCTAGTTTGTATCAATCATGACTCAACACATACTTGGTGAATCTCTAATGCATTTGAACACCAGGTACCAGAGAGACAAGATGACTAGTGCAGAGGCTATTGGTCTAATTGAAAAGACAAAATGTAACCAACCATGAGAAGGTAGATATCTCAAAAGGTATGATAGAATATTCCAGACACTGTAACATTGTTTGGTTCATGTATTTAATCTCTTCCAATTATACTCCAGTATTAATCCCAGTTCCTGTCATTAACCAAGTGTGGCCTACACTCATTTGTAAAAAAATAAAAATTAAAATTAAAAGTCAATAATATGCCTTCTTGTTTTGGAAGGGAAATTAGGCTTTTCAGAGAGAAACAGAATCTTAATTACCATTTTAAGAAAGTGAGGAGTGGGTGCTGGAGAGATGGCTTAGCTGTTTAGAGCACTTGTTCCTCTTCACTTCCCAGCAATGGCAATTCACAAACCAACTGTAACTGCAGTTTTTGAAGGCACAAGGCCCCTTCCTGAACTTAGTGGGCAGCAGACAAAACACTCACACACATAAAATAGAACAAATAAGTCTAAAAATAGATCCAAAAAAACATAAAACAGGGAGCAAAAATATTTATAATTTTTTTTTGATAGGCTGAGTAGTAGCCAGCAGTAATATAACAAAACAACAAAACAAAAGAACAACAAAACCAAGCCTTCCTTGCTTTGGTATTAGTCAGACTTCTATCACTGTAACCCCATACTAGAGGCTCTAGAATGTATAAGGAATAGAGGTTTATTTAGCTCCCAGTTTTGGAAATTAAAGAATACAGCACTATAAATATTCAGCTCCAGTAAATATTTTACCCTCCATCTGATCATATCATGATAGGTGGCAACATGGCAGCTCATGTAAGAGGGAATTGTTGGTATCAGGAACTGGATTGGCAGATGGACTCCAAACCCCGTGATCCTTGGCGATAGGGACCTGCACATCTGTTCCCATGGCAATCACATACATTCTCAGAGTCCACTTCCCATCTCTACCTATGAGCAGTTATTTCACAGCTTAAATAAAAGGCAGACCCTTTTTGACCTTTGCCCTTTTTCCTTCTCTCTTTTTCCCTTTGTCTCTGTCACCCCAACTTTGCTCCTGCCCCCTCAGTAAACCTCTGCCACATGGAACTGCATTGGCCTGGTGTGGTCTGTCTGGATTCGAGCTGCAATTCCAACACAACATTGGTGCAGAAACCTGGGAATCACAGCTGTCACCATTGCTCACCTCAGCCACTGCAGCTGCACCACTCCAGGGCCTCCGGAGCCCAAACCACTGCCACCTTGCCACCTCCCACTGTGGGATTCACAGACTTCTACCACATGTGCTGCTGCTACCACCGTAGGATTCACAGACTTCTACCATGTGAGCTATGGTCCATCACATGGGGCTAGCCTCTGCCATGTGGGTTGCTTCATTGGACAAACCCACACCAACTATACAGTTTCATGTTTCCTGCTACCAGACTGCTAAAAGTCTCCCACAAATATCAGCATATTGGTAAGGTTTTTTTCTCTAGTCAGCAGGGAGGACCCTCCTTTCCCAAATAGGGCCTTGCCAACCAATATGGGCTAAGGGGTTAGCATTTCACAGCCATGGTCCTTATGACCAGCCTCCTAGCTGACATACAAGATAGGACTTTGACTCTTGGGTGACTACCCTCCTTGAAAGCAGCTCTTGCACACCTCCTCCCCTGGGCTCTTGCAGCCATTCAGGAAACCCTAGGCTTAGGTAGGAATGCTTTCTAGTGAGTCTGGGATTCTAGAGTATCCAGGTAATGACTTGGACATCTAGCCTGGTTGAAATTTTTGTTATTGAATTATTCTTGGGACACTGGTACGGATAATCCAATAACACTCCAATGGGTGCTTCCTTGTTTTTGAATACACCTCCAGCTTCCTCACTAGGATGTCTCCTGAAAAATCTCAAACCTCTGAAGTTAACACACAACACGAGGGCATCAAAACTAGTACACCTCTGAAATAAGGTCTGGATTCACTACCCATTAGACAATGGCTCCAAAAGACCACTTAATGGCACACTAGATCCAATTATTTTAAGGGATCTTCATACATACTGCCAGCAGTCTGCTAAATAGAAAGAGGTTCCCTATGTGTAAGTGTTTATTTATCTTCACTCCAACCCCTCTCTATGTTCCTTTTGTTCCCCAACCCAACTTCTCTTAGCTATGAAACCTCCACCAGATGACGTTGCAACCTTCAATCCAGCTAACGTACTGCCTCCTTTCTGCCACAAACCTGTTTCCATGCCTCCAAAATCCCAAACTGCCACCTCACTTTCTCCTTCTCACCAGGCTACCCCAGAGCCTCCTTGCTTGACCTCTCCAGACCCTCCTGTGCCAGCTGCAGGTCACTCCAATCACCCTGTATTGGCACCCTTTAGCCCCCTCATCACCCGCTGTAAGGCCACACAGCCAAACCCCCAAGTCCTTCTTCCCCAGGGACATCTGACCCAGCATCAGTCCTTTAAGGGAAGTTGCTGGGGTAAATGGTCTTGTCAGGTATATATGTTCCTTTCACGCTGAGTAACTTTCTCCAAAAAGAAGCAGACTTGGTTCCTATACCTCTAACTCTTCTGCCTTTATTAAAGAGTTTCAGTACACTACTTAATCTTATAGCTTGAGTTTCCATGGTGTACCTATGATCCTTACTAATAATTTACTTCCTGAAAGGCAAATATGGGAACACGCAAGAACACATGCAGATGAAATTCATCAAATAGAACACATCCAATAGGATCTGAGGGAGTGCCTGACCGAAATCCTCAATGGAATTATAGTTACACAGATTGCATTTTAGCCATTTAATAACATGCCTCCTGGCTGGTGTCTGTAGGGCAGCCTTAAAACCAGTAAATTTTGAAAAAATTCCAAGAGATCATCCAAGACAAACAGGAAATCCCATCTCAATGTGTAGAATGCCTCACAAAGGCTTTATTGCAATATACCAATCTGGATCCTGAAAACCCAGAAGCTTCTCAGGTCCCTGCGTCTGGGACACCCAGAATTCCTCTGTTGCTAAACATCATTCTCCTGTTGTCATCCAATTACTGGACTCTACCAGAACCATGATCTGTTAAGCAGCAGAAGACATCAAGACCACCCACCTTTTCCCCAATCCCAGAAAATGAGACTAGACTCTGGCAGCGGCGCTTGACCTCACTGGATTAGACATGAGATTCTCCTCCTCCCCTTCCTGTTTGTTTTCATCCAGGGTAGCCCTTACATCTGGAGATTCGAGGTTCAAGAACCCCCACAGATAACAGTCTTTTCAAATTTGGGTCAGGAAGCTGCCCCATAGCTGGATGCCAGGAACTGATACAAATTGCTGTTATTCCTGTATCTGTTGTCCCATTGAAATATTATGATCTCTTTACTTGCTTTCTCTTTGACCAAATAAAAGATGATTGTAAAATATGGCCAGACGAACACTGGGACTGTCCATATTGGTCTTGTCATATGTATGCTAGGATCACAGACCGATCACTTCTTCTATCAACAACTCAAGACACCCTTTTTCTACATAAAAGGCCCATGGAATCCCAGGTGGGAGACAGGAGTTGTTGATAAGCTCTACTATAAAAAATCAAACCAGGTCCCCAGTAAGTACTATCTGCATTGAGAAAATATGTCTCAATTGCCTAACCTCTGGATATCAGAAAAGTAGGGGAAGTAATCAAACACTCCTCCGAGGTCCTTACCTCTTTGATATCACCACTCATAAACGGCACTAACTTGTCATTTAGCCTTTTGCTTTAGACCTTGACCTCAGCATACCAACTCCTTAATGTCACCCGGCCTAGTCACTTTAAAGACTGCTGGCTATGTGTTCCCTGGAACTAGCTCGAAATTGCCATTTATAGCTTCTCTGCCAAGTAACTTTACCTCACCTTTTGTCAGCTGCCATGACTCTGATGCTGCCATGACTCCATGTTTTCTTTATCCCTCTTTTTGGTGTGGCAAACTGTTTTAAGACCTCCAGAACATGTTTGGTAGGAATGCTAAACTCCCCAGACTGCAATAGAACCACACCCTTGATACCTCATCTCTGCCACAATGCCCTGCAGTCCAAAACACGTCAATTCTTTGTGGCACTCAAGTATATCATTGCCTACCCACCAGCTGGTCAGGAGTTGCAAATTGGTACCCTTTTTCCCTGAACTAGGAGTAATCAAGAGAAACTAGGTGCTATAGGTGCTGGTACTGGAATTGCAGGGATAATGACTTTCATAAACCAATATGATAAATTCACTTTCGAGCTTGACATCAGCTTTCAAAAAATATCTGAAACCATGCTTACAATCCAGAAACAGATCGATTTTTTGGCAGCTGTGGTGCTTCAGAACTGATGGGGGCTTCAGAACTAGATGTCCTGACAGCTAAAGAAGATGGTCTTTGCCTGTTCCTCCAAGAAGAATGCTGTTTCTACATCAAACAATCTGAGATAGTGAAAAATAAAATCCAGGAGCTACAATCAGACAGGCAGAATTTCAAGGACTGTGAGGCTTCCAATTCCTGGATTTTCGAAAACCGTATATGGAAGTGGATACTCCCTTTCATAACGCCTTTCCTAGTCATCTTCCTGGCATTATTATTCACTCCCTGCCTCATTAATCTTGTTTCTACGTTTCTTCAATGACACATACAAAAAATTCTAATCAAACTATTAGTCAGTTCCTGTTATAGGATTACCAGCCACTGTCCACAGAGGACCCTGATGTGAATGTTTACAAGTGGACCCGGATGGTGAAAGTCAGCTGCACCCCAAAATTGGCAACACCCCTAGACAGCAGCCCTTCTCTTTATAATAAGAAAAAGGGAGGTATGTTGGTATCAGGAACCAGCTTGACAGGTAGCTTCCGAATCCAGTGACATCACCCATAGGCGACAGAGACTCGCACATCTGTTGCTATGGCAATCTCAAACATTTCTAGAGTCCACTTCCTACCTCTACCTGTGAGCAGATACTTCACAGCCTAGATAAAAGTCAGACCATTCCTGATCTTCACCCCTTTTTCTTCTCTCTCTTTTCCCCTTTGTCTCTGTCACTTCCTCCTTGCTTCTGCCCCATGATAAACCTCTGCCATGTGGAACTGCATTGGCGTGGTGTGGTCTGCCTGGACTCAAACCATGATTCCAACACAACAGGGATACCCTATGGTGAGATAGGAAGCCACAGAGAAGGAAAAGATAGACTTACTCTTTCACAGGAACCTTCTTGAGAGAACTCTCTCGATAAGGAACACTACACTAATAACTCCAAGAGCAGCACAGTTGTTGAGTGACCCAGTAGTCCTCCACCAGGCTCCAAATCTTGACAGCCATGCTGGCTCAGGAAGATGGTGCTAGGAGCCAAGCTTCCAAAGTACCAAGGCACAGGGCACTCTGAACCACCTCCAACCCCCTCAACTTGCCACCTTCATGTTCAGTTTCCATCAAGAAAATCTTGAGTGCAAGGGTTTAATTGTCCAGTCTAAGTTGTCACCTCAGACAGTGAAGCTGCTAGCCTCTTGTGTGCAGACAAGGGCTCCAGCTTCACTTGGAAACCAGGTCTTCCATTACACTGTCTTTCTGAGGTGTGGGCCTTGTTCTACCAACAGCATACACAGACTAGAGCAGGAGGCCCTAGGGGGTCCTCAGAGTCTTCTCTCAACTTTGCCATTTGCCTTCCCTTCTCTTGAGTTCTCTCACTTTTGGGATCTTTTCAGGGCATTTTGGAGATGTACTGGGCAGATTACCTCAGGCTGCCTCTAGCCATGGCACCATGGTCCTCTCAGATCTCACTGTGCTCCTGGACTCATTCCTCATGTCCTTTTGCTAAATTTAGGCACAGCCTATAAATCAAGCATATTAACGTTTTGTATGACTAAATTATAAAATGTAACAGATTTATTATTTTAGAATGTGAGACAAATGAAGAGTGACCATTATAATTTAAAATGTAAATCTTTTCACAGCAGAGCTGAAGTCAGAAGTACTTAGGATTTTGGTGGTGGTAATGGTGGGGTAAGGCTTAGAAATACAGCTTTGTGTTTTGTTATTTTGAAATGATAAAAATGCTTTCCTGAGATTCTCTAATAAATGCCAAATTCTCCCAGGCATACCATGACTATGTCTCCCCTTTCCTCTCTCTTTCTGTTCCCCTTTCCCATCGCTCTCTCTCCCCTTTTCCATTGCAACAGAGTACATTGAAAATGAAATTTCAATGTATCAGAGCCCTGAAACCTATCTCTGTTGAGAGAATTCAAGCTTTAGTATGGGATGTTCAGATAGGAAATATTTATGAACCTAGCCAGAGCAGCAGTTAGCCAGCAAAGAGAGGATATGAGATACCATTCAACCTCCACGCAACATGACAGTGCCTGCTGTCAAGGAGTGCTAGCCTTCAGGGGCGGCTCAGCCCATTCTGGCTCTTTGTAGTCTTTGGGTTTATAGTTTTCTAACCTGCAGACATTAGAAATACGATTTAGTAATTACAGCTTAACCCGAGCCTTAAATAGCTTCCTTAGTTATGTGTTAATGTATTTCTACAGTCTTTTGGAATCAGCACTTTCTGGAAAGGAAACTGTTCAAGTGTCTGGTCTCTATGTGTGTCTGTTTGAGTGTCAAAATAGTGTGGCAAGTGAACAAGAAAAGTAAAAGAAACAAAAATTCAGATTAGAAAAAACTAGGAAGATGTCATGGAGATCTAGGTTTTTAAAGGTTGATGACAAAGACGCAAATAAGGCTGAGAAACAGCAGTATATCTTGGAGAATTATGGTTACTTAAACCAAAGATGCTACAACTTGGAGCAAGAGAGAACAGTCTTAAAGGTAAATGATGAAGGTTGCTTGAAGATGATACAGGAAACGACTCACAGGCTTGCCAGGAAAGTGTCATTTTTAATGTCTGTAAGTCCCATTCACATGCAGTAGTCTAATGCAATTCTTTGATGACTTGTCATTTATGACTTACATGAATTGTTATGGTATAAACAGGGGAACTCTGTGCCCAGAGTTGTATATACATGGTGTGTGGTTTTCAGATTTGAGCATAGATGAGAATCACTGCCTGTACTTTTTTTTATTTAACTTTTTATTGATTCTTCTTGAATTTCACATCATGCATCTCAATCCCATTCGTCTCCCCATCCCTTCATACCCACCCTCCACCCTTGCAACCTAACTCTCCCCAAAAATAAAATTCCATTGTATAAGCTGTAGTGTGTCACAGTGTGTCCTACAGTATACCCTTTGCCCATATAAAGTAGTAAATTTCCAACCCCAATAAGCCCATGCAAAAACCACACAACTCAGTCACAATACTTATAAGCTATATACCTAGATTGGGCAGATTTACCACTATACTACTCTATCCCCCAGCTATGAGATCTTTTTGTTACTTGTGACACTTCCAGGCCATGTGGTTCTGCTCCATCTTCCCTCTACCTATCTCCTCTATCTTTCTTCTTCTAGTCTCTTAATACTTCCAGCCCCACTTTTCCCTTCGACTGTCCAACCACAGGCTCTAGCCTTTATTTAACCAGTTAAAATGGGGAGAAGGTTCACATGAAATCACCTGAGTATGTAATCCACTCCTAGTCAGGACAGCCCCTCTTGAGGAAGCAGAATTAACATCAGAATACAAACAGCACCATGGCAACCCACAATACCCATACTTCTTTGCTTGCAAATGTTCATTGCAATGAGTCACTGGCCTGATTCAAGATTCTGCTACACTATCAATACTGGATCCTCACTGGGACTCCTGTTGGATCTTCTATTGTGTTATGGAGACCCTGCAGCTTTGGATCTGTAGGGTGGACCCCTTCAAGGGGTCCAGCAGTTCATACATGAGGTAAATGTTGGAGCTGGCCAACACAAAGCCCTCAATCTTGCCCTTGGTTGTAGCTAAGCTGGTTACTCTGCCAACTCTCCTGCACTACCCCTGCTAGCTAATGCTATGTCTGGCAAGGAGCAAAGCCAGATCTTATGCCTTCAGGATAAGCTCACCAGCACCCATGCTAGCAAGGCCAGCTCTATTGTCTTGCCCAGGCAATGTGCAGGAACTGTTCTTCCAAATGATGCTGCTGGTGGGGACAGAGTCAGCTCCCCCATTCTCATGATCCCAGGACTGGTTCTTCTGCCTGCCATAGGTGGTGGGGTGGGGCATCTCTCTTGCCACCACATGACTGTCTGCACTTTTAACAAAAGTTGTATTTATTCCCATTCCAAATGTCTCAAGTTAATTCTTCAAAGTGAATGAATGAGTGAGCCAGGCAGGTGGTTCATGAAAAAAAGCATTTGCCACACAAGCATGAGGACTTGAGTTCAAATCCTCAGAACTTGTGCAGCACAAGCATCTGTAATCAAAGAATTCAATGAGTAGATGGGAGATACAGAGGGGAGAATCTTCAGAAACGTACAGGCTTCTGTTGGCCCATAATCCAAGAAACCCCATCTCAAATAAAGTAGAAAGCAAAGACTTATACTTGAGATTATCTTCTAACCTATATATTATATGCACCATGGAATGTATGTACCCACATTCACAGATAAAAAAGTGCATGCTCACACGAACACACACATGAACACACACACACACACACACACACACACGATGAGAGCTGAGCCTGGTTGTACATGCCTGTAACCCCAATACTGGGAAGTCAAGACAGGGACAGGAGGATCACTGTGAGTGTGCTTGATTCCTAATGAGTTTAAGGTCAGTCTTTGACATATAACAAAATCCTACCTCAAATAAAACAAAATGCATGTTCTTAGCAATTCATTCATAGCAGTACTGAGTGCTGAGTGTGACAGCTCTAAGGGAGAGGTATCCTGACAGGTGAGAGTCATAAATTCCACAAAGTTCCATGCCACAATAAACTTTACTTAAGAGATTTCTATGGAAAGACACAAGTAGATGACTGTCCCTGTTTCAGAGAGAAGCAGCAAGGAACTGAGCAGAAGGCAGAGTTGTTCGCATGTTGGGTTAGAGGGTGGAACAGCTTTCCAAGGTGACCTAAGATTAGTAGGATTTTCTTTTTTCCTTTTTTTTGGCTTGATCTTGGGGCAAGCTCAGGGATCGGTGGGATTCTGTGGCTTGATCTTGAGACTTTTTTTTTCCTGTAGGGTGGAGCTTTGCTGCCTGCTTTTCAAGATGTTAGAAATGGGTCCTTACTGCTAAGAGTGTCTGGAGATGGATCCTGGCCACTGTGTCCCTCCGGTGGCGTACACTGAGTCCTCAGCTAGACTTAGGAGAAACAGGATGATGTGATTAACATGACTTCTATCTTACTATGCCATGGGTTTGGGGAAGGATATTTTTATTTGTCATTATAGTTAGTACAGCTATTACATATTGTAAATAGTAAATACTTGTGGACTTATTGACTTTGTGTATGTCCAATGGTTCCTGGAAAAATGTGTGAGTTAATAGATTTTACAGTTTGGGATCAAATTCAGGGTCTTCTTCATTGCAGGCGAGTGTTCTATAATTGACTACTCCCAAACCAATACACATATTTTGCGTCCTGGAGAGATGGCTCAGAAGACCCAGGTTTTATTCCCAGCACCTACATGGTGGCTCACAATGTTTTGAAACTCAAATTCCAGGAGATCCAATGTCTTCTTCTGAAATCCACAGGCACCAGGCATGCAGGCAGTGCAAAGACATGAATATAGGCAAAACAATCATATGTGTAAATTAGTAAGATAATTTAAATTTAAAAAAAAATCTCAAGTAAATAGAAGGTCTATAAAGTTATGAATCATGCCTTTCTTGTTCATTTTTTTATTTATTTCAAATAGGATGGTGCTTATTACACAGTATAGACTGTTTCTCTATTAATGTAATTCTTTGTGTGACTATGTATGCACATCTATCTATCTGTCTACCTATCTATCTGCCTATCTATCTATCTATCTATTTATCTATCTACCTACCTACCTGCATACTTAACTACCTAATACTTTCTGAATCCATTTCATGTTGCTTGTGTTTTAGAGCTGACCACTTGGTATTAGATAAGCTATCAGAGCTCATCCCTGGAGAAAGAAAGATTCTCTCTTCCCTCAAAAGTCATTGATTATCTACAGCTAGGGGTGGAGCCTTGTGAAATTCTCCCCATTCATGGTGGCATATTGGCCAGTGTGGTCATTATGCAGGTCTTGTTTGGGTAACCATACTGTTGAGAATTCAATTAAGATCTCCTCTAGGGTCCACAATCTCACCAGTCATGGATAGCTGTCTAGACTTTTAATATCCAACATGAATTCCATCCTACTGAGTGAGGCTTAAGTCAAAATAGACTGCTATTGAATACCACTAAGACAGAAATGTCAGTTTTGCACCACTGGGGTTAAGTTGATGGCTGGCTCTCATAGTATTAAGGTGCTATGCAAGCTTCCATGGGGGAAAGCAATCTATTGTCCTATATACTATTAAAAAATCCTATGAACTACAACAATGGTTCCCCTGGAATATTTGGATTTTTTTTTTTTTTTTAATGTCGGTGACAGGGATTGGACTCAAGTCTTCATTGCCTGGCAAGCACTATACTGACTAATCTGTCTCCTAAGCCAGCCAATAGGTTTTAAATGAATAATGATAGCATAATTCATTCTAATGACATCTGACAAAACCAGACGTTAATACCTATGTATAATGAGTGGAAAAACCAAAGCATTTAAGAAAAGTTAGAAATCAGTGGTCAAGACCAGAATAGACCCAAAGTCTCCTGATCTACAATATGATGCTTTGTGTCCCTGCTCACACTAGTGCATAAATTTAGAACCGAGGTCCCACCTTTCTGCGAAAGATGTGAACTTTAATTAGGTGCAGTCACACATGGTGTAGAAAAGGCTTAAGACTATTAAATTTCCTAAAAATGATAATGAATCAGATTCTAAAATAAGCTTGTTAAATTCTATTCTGAAATTAAAAAGATAGTAGCATATGATGCCTTGCTTTTCTGCTGTGAGACTGAGGCCTCACTGGGCCATGTCTGACTTCACATCCCATCATTTCTCTGATTGCACACTTCAACTCCGTCTTGGGAATTGGAAATTATACCGAATTCCAATTCTCAATGAATTATTTTGGCTTTTTGTAGGTTTTTGAACAAGCTGATTTGAAAACATCTAATCCTATGATATACAAATGAACAATCAAAATTAGAAATACTTTTTCATGAGTGAGAGATTGATGCTGTAAATTATTTAAAAGATTCTTTTTATTACCTATAGGTCTTAAAGACAAGCTTTCCTAAAAATTTCAGATTTTTCAGCTTCAATAAAGCCTTTAATATTTGAAACATTTAAAATCATTTCATAACATACTAAAACCTGTTGTAAAGTAGATTACAACAGAGAGATGCAGGAAGGCATAGGCTAACAGGTGGTCAAGCCTTGGATTCCTTGTTGGTCAATTGATGGCACAAAGAAAAGATGACTTTAATTCATAGGGAAATAGATATAAAGACTCTGACAATTTATGAAGATTGAATTAAGCAGAAATTCTCTATAAACTTGTCAAGATCGAGGCAGGCTCTTCTCAATTCTGCCAGCAACCAACTCAAAGCTATAAGGGAGTGGAGGTAGTTGGGTAGAGAATAAGACTAAGCTCAGATGGGCTTATAGTGCTTGCTGGTTCTGTCTTTCCAGATAAGAAGTGAGAATTTGTCTGTATGACCATAGGAACTGTCGAGAAGCCTTCAGACATAACGGAGCACAAGCATGAAAATAATCCAGAGTTTTCCCATTGTATCGTTTTGTGTGTGTGTGTGTGTGTGTGTGTGTGTGTGTCAGGAGTAGGAAGGGAAAATGGTCAACTCACAGTTGTGACATTACTTCTATTAGCAATCTTACGTGATTTTCATGAAACAAACTAATGCGCATGTGTCAGGGGAGCAAGGAGGAGACAAATGAGGAAGTCAATGACATGAGAATAGACATGAGCCTACTGTGTTGTCTTGGAGATGGAGTCAGCCATAAGGTGTTGCTTTCTTTTTTTTTTATTGGATGTTTTATTTACATTTCATATGTTATCCCCTTACCCCAACCTCCACCCACCAATGAACCCCCTATTCCCTCACCCCTCCTCCTGCTTCTCTGCAGATGCACCCCTACCTACCCCCCAACTCCCACCTCCCCACCCTCAAATTCCCACCCCCTGGGGCGTCCAGCCTTCTTGAGACCAAGGATCTCTTCTCGTACCTATGACCAGCAGGGGCCTCCACCCTTACATATACAGCTGAAGCCATGGATCCCTCCCTAAGTGCTCCCAGGCTGGTGGTTTAGACCCTGGGAGCTCTGGTTGGTTGGTATTGTTGCTCTCCTCATGGGGCCGCAAACCCTTCCAGCTCCAACAGTCTTCACTCTAACTCCTCCATTGGGAATCCCATGATCAGTTCAATGGCTAGCTGTGAGCATCTGCCTCTGAATATATCAGACTCTTGCAGACCTCTGAGGAGACATCCATATCAGGCTCTTATCAGCATGCACTTCCTGACTTCCACATCAGCGTCTACCTTTGGTGGCTGCACATGGGATAGATACTCAGGTGGAATAGTCTTCAGACGGCCCCTCCTTCAGTTTCTGTACCTCACTTTGTCTCCATATTTGCTCCCTTGAGTATTTTGTTGCTCCTTCTAAGAAGGACCGAAGCACCCCCACTTGGTCTTCCTTCTTCATGAGCTTCATGTGGTCTGAGTTGTATCTTGGCTATTTCAAGCTTCTGGGCTAATAAGGTGTTGCTTTCATTATCTGCATTTCAGAGGATGTCTGTAGCTAGGTGATGGTAGTGTACACCTTTAATCTCAGCACTTGGAAGGCAGAGGCAGGCAGATTTCTGAGACTGAGGTCAGCCTGATCTACAGAGAGGAACACAGAGGAACTCTGTCTCAGATGGGGGTACAGAGGAGGCTGGAGCTGGATCTGGAGCTGGTCCTACCTCATGCTATCCTTTGTCCATACCCAACCACATATTAATCCTCGGGGTGGTGTCTTAGTTACTGTTCTATTTTGAAGAGACACCATGACCAAAGAAAGTCTTCTATGAGAAAGCATTTAAGCCTTGCTTATAGTTTCAAGGGATTCAAGGGATTGGTTCATGATCATCATGGCAGGAAGCAGATCGGTATAGTACTGGAGCAGTGCAGACAGGAATCAGAGAGGCAGAGACACAGAGAAACACACACACACACACACACACACACACACACACACCAGACAGACAAAGAGAGACACAGAGACAAAGACATTGGATCTGGCATAGGCCTTTGAAATCTCAAAGCTCACTCCCAGTTGCATATTTCCTCTAAAAGATCACACCTACTTCTACAAGACCACACCTTCTAATCCTTCTAATACTTTTCAAACATTTCTATTTCCTGATATCTAAGCATTGAAGTATATGACCCTATGGGGCCATTCTCATTCAGACCACTATATGTGGCTTGATTCCTAAAGCATGATGTCATCCTGCATTGCCAGGATGAAGAGATATATACTCATTTCCCAATGCCAGGCTCTGTCTTGGAAAGTCCCTCTTTTGGATGGCTGCTTTAAAACAAATGGCCATTGTCATGACTTGAATATAAAATAGTACAAAATTTCATGTATTGAAGGTTGATTCACATATTATGATAGAGCTGACAGGTTATTGAATCATAAGAATGCTGATCTCATGTGTAGTTTAATGCATTGATGAGTTTCCAGATGAATGGGCTCTTAGTGGGGGTATTTGTTAATGGCAGAAGAATAGCATTTGGGATCATGTCTTTGAAGATCTTTTCTATGCTCCAGGTCCACTCTTTCTCTCAGCTTTTTAGTTGGCAGAAGACAAGCAGTTTTCCTCTACCTCATCCTCCCACCATGATGTTTCTGACTCATCACAGGAGTAAAAAGTAAGGGGTGGTACAGCCAACCATGACTGAAACCCCTGAACCATAGACCAAAATAGACCTCCTTTATTAATTATGTGTAGTTTGTCATAACGACAAAAAGTATAGCCAGCTAGAGTCTCAAGCCATTCTCATGCTTCCAGAGGAGATCGGCAGAAAAGATAGCTAGGTGTGGATTCTGAATTTATATGTCATGCCATTGGAACTAGTTTACAGAATTAGGATGCCTTACTCAGAGTGGTTTGTGTCACTGTTATAAAATTGTCTGATTTTTTTCACACCAATAGATAGTCTTATGCAGTTGTCATCAAGTTGTTACTTTAATATCACAATCAATCATATATAATGGCACAGCCAAACACACCTGACATGCTCATTAAAACAAATATCACATTTGCATAATCACTGTCAATAGAAAGCTCCACATACAAGGCATATCAAAAACTAATGAGGTTTGTTTAGGCAATAGTGCCCTCCTCATCGTGTATCTGTCCCAGGTATCTTTATGGGGACTCTACAACCTCTATCTGCTCTCCTTGCCTCATTTCCTGGAAGACACAGTTTTTATGTTAGACTAGTTCATGGGAAGATTATAGGGAAAGGTGGAAGGAGTAATAAGGAAAAACCGAAGCTGATTGTGTGTGAGACTGCCACTACTGAAACAAAAAACCACTTAAGAGGCAGTGTTACTATGGAGACCAGAGGTCATCTCCAGGAAGGGCTGTTATGCTACAATACAACAGCTGGAGTACTGTGTTAGTAGAAGGAGTAATTTATTTAATGCTTCATTTGAGGGCAGAGTATAGCCCACAATTCAAGGCTTATCACAGTAGAACAGGTGGAATGTCCAGGGCCCACAATCTGATGGATGGTGATTGGTAGATTGGGAGAGGCTAGAAAATGTTCCTTGGTTCTTAAACTGTTCTCAATGTATCATATTTGATCATCTCCATCTGCTTTGAGATGGGTGTTATCACCCCCCTCTTTGTTATATAAGAACACAAAGGCTGCAGTAACCAACCTATCCAGTGAGCACAATGAGGAAATATCAAAATGGATATTTCTTGAATTCAAGACTCAGTTCTTAAAACCAAACAGGCTCTAAACCAAATAGATTATCCAGGGTCAAGGAAAGTGATGCAGTGAGAGCTATGCATCTCAATAGTGCTGTTCATCAGTAAAACCAATTACTTTGTAAAACAGGCCAAATGCAGGGTTACAGTAGAGGGCAGCCTGTTCTAGCAGGGGAACAGAGTACATGGCCTCCGAAGTGCAGTGCAAGTTGTACTATCTTTATCTTAACCCTAGGGAGCTGCACAGTATTTTTTTTTCTTTCTGGGTGGCTTTTTTTTTTAATCACTTACCAGATGCTGAAACATACCTCCTGATACTCGTGCTGCACACAGATCATCTCTGGGCTTCTCAGAGGCTCACTTCTTCTCCCGAATAGTTCCACCTGAGACATGATAGTTCTTAATCAATCAAGGTTTCTGACCTCTTAGGGTCGTTTAAGTGATAATGTCCCAAATGGAAAGAGTCACTCTCAAAGGCTATGGCCATTCCCTTCCTGCTTACTGGTGAATTTTTATCACTAATTAGAGCCAGCCTGTCCTGTAAGTGAATGACCATGCTAGTGAATGTGTGAGTGAATAAATGAATGTTAAGCAGAATTACTCAGGAAAACTTGGGGAAGGGTGGTGTCATTTCCAAAGTAATTTCATCATATTCAAGGATCTGCTTAAACAAAGCTCCCTTACCTCCAGCAACCATAGTCATTGACCATTTGATCCATGTAATGAACTGGAGAAGAGAAAGCATAATGTCATGTCAATTAAAGGCTCTTAGTTTCTCCATTGTTTGTATAAGTCTACTGGCGTTCTCTTAATGAACTTAGCATAGTCCCTGGAACATAGAATGTATCCTATAAATATGACTAAGAAGTAAACATCCTTGTAGTAAGACAGTTTCATGTAGTTAGTGTTTTGTTTAATTTTGTTGGCACAGTAAATAAGTCCTATATTGGTTGAGACTATAAATTATGACACTCTACCAAGTATAAAGTCTTTACTGAGGGTTATTGCCTCAAGGGAATGGTATTGAAATCTAGTATAGCTTATAGCTATGCCTTTTTTTTTCTACAAATTTTCATTAGGTGATAGGATAGCCAGATGCCATGATTGGAGAAAAGACCAGGGCATTATCAAACACTGAACTTTCTGGAGCCTCAGTCTTGCACATAGCCTCCAGACCTGTGAGAAATAAAAAATTCCTCTTTATAAAATATCCAGCCCTAGGTATTCTATAGTAGTAGCACAAATAACCTAAATCATCATCTGAAATGCCACTTATGCTCATCTATTCATCACCCTTGTTATCACTGCTGTATGCATCAGGGCCACTGCAGTTGTCTTTTGACTGGTCTCTGAGCATCTGCTCTACTTTACTGTCTGATGAACTTTTTAAATTATACTATTGATAACCTCACTCACTTCCTTAGATCTTTCAATTGATTAGCTCCAGCTAGTCTTAGAGTGTGTCATAGAGGAATATCAAACCATGGTGTAGACGCTCTTATTTTGCCCAACTTTATTGTGTCTTTTACATTAACTTGAGCCACAAGCCTTCCTGCAGTTCAGTCTTCTTATAAAGCAACAGATTAGGAATGTGGTATACTAAAGATCCTGTCTTTCAGTGCAGTACATTTTCTCCCATGCAGCCTTTTCTGCCTTATTTTCTGGTATCTTATTCTGACATGGCCAAAAGAGGCCCTTATAAAGGAAGGAAACAAATGGTATGTGACTGCTCACCCAACTTTAACAAAATTACTTATTTTAATTAATTAAGTTTTTTAGAAAATATAGGATATAGTTAGAGTCTGATAAAGCCAACGATAATGTATTTCTTTAGATACAAGTCTTCTAACCATTTTTGGTGCATGAAATCATATTTGAGAAATGCCTGTGTATTATCTTTGGCTAATGATAAGATGGTGCTGTGTAGTAAAGATTAAAGATCAGTTGTCAAGCGTACTTGCTAAAAAGTCTTCTGACTTTCTGAAATGCTTTGAACCCTGACATGGTTGATGAGCAGAGTTAGAGCTGTGAGTCATTAGACCCTCCTGTTGGACTGTGGCTTCCTTGGGGTAGCAGCCTGAGTGTAGTGGATTCCGAGTTCTTACTGTTCCTTTGTTAAACTGTCTCTGAGAAAATGTTGTCATTATTTATGATGGCGGGTCAGAGTGACAGTGTTCATTGTGAAAAGCTTTGGGGACGATTATGGGAAAGTGCTTGTCTCATGCATGAATTTATTCACTGTGAAGAACACCCAAGTTACTGCTTTCAGTCAGGTGGGCAGGTGTGCAGAGACCAAGAATGACTGTGAGATGGGAGATGAAGAAATGGCCTCTGACAGAAAGTAATGGCTGTCACCTTGTGAAGAGATCGGCTGCAGTCCCTGAGTCTGAGATAAGGCAAGGAACAGGAAAGCAGTTTCACATTTTTTGTCCTTCAGGACTTTCTAAAGTTCTAGAATCTTATAAACCATCATTAGAAATGAACTGTCCAAAGTGTTTTTCAAGTTCTCCAAAGATTATCATGGTAACTAAATTACTTCATGACTAAATGAAATGTTTAGAGATGTTTTACCTATCATTTGCAAGTTGCTGTTTATTAAAGATGAAATGTCAGAGGCTGGAACTATCATACTCTTTGAAAAGGAAGAGCATGAACAGTCTCTGGAGGGGGTGGATGCTCTGAACAATATGAAGGAAGTTTGTCAAAAGCCTCCATACACTTCTGTAAGTTAAGTGCTTGGCAATGACAATGAAATCATTGAATGGGACACTGTTGCTCTCTGTGAAAGGAACACAAAAGAGCAGTTTTACTATGGGTTTAGTTTGGGAATAATTTGGTGATAGCTTCTTTGTTTATTTGAAAAAAATTGAGTCCACTTATCCTATAGCCTTGAATTTTATGTCCCACCAGGTAATTTTTTCTTCATGATCTGAAAGGGGAAGTAGCAATAAGCTCTGCTAGGTGATGTTATATAATTACACTCTGATGTTTCGCTTGAAGTTTGTTGTTGCTGTTTAGTAGAAGATTGTTTTCCTTTGACATTGTATTTGTGTATTCTTAGAAAATCTGTTTTCTTGTAATGAGTCAAAGAGCCCCAGTGATGAGCAGAGCATAACACTACATGAGTGAAGTTTATGAAGTTTTGCTCTCCTCTTCTAGATTTATTGTTCTACCTTGAGCCATTTATTTACACACCTGGGTAAATATTCCATTGGCACCATGTGACGTCTCCACTCCTCAGTATGTAGGCAGTGGATCTTGACCCTCTCATATTTTCCAGCTTCTATTTGGATATTTTCACTACCAACACCAACACTTTCCCCAAAGGCAGCCTATTACATTAGACAGGAAAAATGGGCTTCCTTTTCATTAAACTAAAACTGTTATCATAGAACTTTTGTCCATGGATTCTTATTTGACTCTTAGGGCCAATGCAACTGAGATGTCAGCAATCACAAAACTTGATAGATTTCCACTGAACTAGCCTCTGTCACTGGACCAGAGGTTAAAGCCTAGCAAAGATGGAGTGACTTTAAGAATTCTTTGATGTCAAGTGACTTGTATTGTGTATGGTTACATAAGTCTATGTTGTGATGTTTACATAACAATAGAATTACTTCAAGATGAATACTCTAATGTCAACAAATCACAACTGTATAGATATACTCCATATGACAAATGTTGAGCAGTAATTTCCCAAGATGAAGGGAACATATCAAAAAATATATATTAGTTCTACCCTCACCCCAAGGCCTTTTCCCCTTTCCCAAGGTGGCATGTGCTCTTAACTGATGAGCCATCTCTGTAGGCCCTTAGTTATTGTTACCCTTCATTCTCTTTCCTACTGATTAAGAAGTATTTTATCTTTAAACATATGCTAGCTATGTTCCGTATCACACTGCACTTTTTGTAGTGTTACTATTTGATTCTTGACACATGAGATCAAGACATGAAGCTCAGAGCTGTTGGACCTTACAGAAGCTCTGGGCATGGGCTTGTCCGTTTCTCATGAGGAAGTTATCCACTGTGAGCTTGTCAGTAAGAGACATAAACAGAAGTGACTTGTGTGAACACTCCTGTTGAATCATAAACAGTATTTGCTATTTGTACTATTAGTATAAAAATAGAAATATAGTCTAAAGCACATGTGCTTTAGATAAGGATTTTTGGAGTTCTCATCAACATATATTTCTCCTTAAACATGAATCTGTGCTCATCTGATAGAGCCATTATAACGTGGGAACCCTTGTTGGTGCTTTGCCTACAAGTTGGTAATACTGGCAAAACTGTTCAGAAACTTCTGAGCTGTTCATGTCCTCTTAACATTCACTTCTGAAGTGTTTCTTTAATGTATTCTAAGAAATCTGAGAGTGATAAGCTCATTGCTATATTCTTTTAAATGTTACATTTCCCACAAAAAAACCCTAAAAGTGTGAAGTTACTCGAGTGAGGACACCAAGTGTACAGTAGCCATTAGAGTGAAAGGAGACCTTACAGTATGTCAGCATGATACAGTTTCCCAAGTATACTGGTGACCACACTCACCTCACAGTGGCAATGTGAAGTGTGCATATACTTAGTATAGTGATGACCACACTTACCTCACAGTGACAGCCTGCATATACTCAGTATAGTGATGACCACACTCACCTCACAGTGACAGCCTGCATATACTCAGTATAGTGATGACCACACTCACCTCACAGTGGCAGTGTGCATATACTCGGGCCTTCTCTTAAGTAGAAGGTAATTTTCCATGAACAAGAAGAAAGAAAAGCATATGGTCTGAGAGTATGTTAGAGAATCAAGAATAATAAATATGTACGTCAGTGTTCAAAGAGCAAAAAACTATACTATAGAGGGTGGCATGCAGATTAGCAGGGAGCCCAGGTCTTTCTTCTCTTCAGAATTTGGCCCAAAAAGTGTATGACGTGGCTTATGCTTAACAGTTACAGAAATGTTCAGTATAAGAAGCAGAGGTGATAACTTAAGATGCATCTTTAGAGCAATGTGTAGTCTTCCATCAACTGTTCTATCTGTAAAAAGAACAGAGTTAAGAATGAAGCACATGGTGTCAGATGACTTGGTTCTAATCCTACTGTCAGAGGCTAGGGCCTCAGAGGCAGAGTTCTTGCATAGTTTTGAGACAGCTGTTGTAATGTAGCACAGGCTGGCCTCTGCTTGTTATCCTCTTGCCTAAACTTCCTGACACCTAGAATTATAGGCATCAGGACAGATCTGGGCATGCAGAAAACCTATAAGCCATCAACCTTGTGGACAGGAGAGGCAGGAAGGAGGCTTGGAAGAGGTGAGACAAGGAAACTGGAATATAGAATCAGAAGTCTAAGAAACTCATTGCATACTCCTCGGGAATCCTGGAATATATACAACACATGGCAACTGTCCCTCAGAGAGACCTAAAATCTACACCCTTACGGCTTTGCTCTCATCATCTCCTTGTTCTGGGAAAGGTGTGTTGTCTGTGCGGTCTCTCTGTAGCCAACGATGACCAAAGCAGCATTTACAGCAGCTGTTCATCCTCACAGGGGGCCTACAAGGCACACTTTCATGTTCACTACATCCAGGTTCCCTTCAGCATCTAGAGAATCTTAGATACCTGTTAATAACTTCACCTCCATGGAGGCTCAATTTTCTCATTAGTAAAATAAGGTTTTTCCAAACTTTTTTTTTGAGTGAAGGTTTTGCAAACTATAGTAAAGACGTTAGCACTATGCCTGACATAGAGAAAGCATACTGTAAATGTTAATTATTCCCTTTAGGTAAGCCCCAATAACTGCAGTAGTTTATTTAATGAAAAAGGAGGCTAACATCTTCTGACTTGATAGGATAGTTCTCACTCGAGGCAGAAGGTCATGGCAGCCCTTTTCAAAAGACATCATAATTGAGGTATTCATGTTCTCCCATTGTCACTTGGTATTATGTGATCTACATTTCTCAAAAATGTGCTAATGACCTCTGAGTAATAGGATAATAGCATCCCCTAATAAGCTGAAATCATGGGGAGCTTTTATGAAGTGATTTGTAAATGACATGATTATGTTCTTACTGTGTGTGCACCCCTCATGAGATAATATTTAAGAATGATAATTAAGGAACTTGGTCTTTAACTGTCTAGTGATTCATAAATGTTCATCTCTGCTGTTCAGTGAAATTTTAGGGCCCACTAGAGTATTTAGTTTCAATAGTTTTGAATTTTTCAAGTTTTCTTTGAAAACCATTGAATATATCAAATAAAAGCCCTTTTAAATTCCATTCATGACTGAATTTAAAAGGCTTATGTTCTTATCCAAGAAGTGGCAAATTCCCAATGCTACATCACTTCTGCTGAATTATCAAGTAGGGAGGAATACTGAAGAGAATAGGTGTGGGGCAGGGGTTTGGAAGGATGGAAAAAAGAGAGCAGGCTAGAAATAAGACTGATACCTTCTATTTGATAACTGGAAAGACAATAATCTAGTTGGTACCTACTGTGCCTGATAAAAAATGCTGGTCCTGAGATGAATTACCCTAAGTCTTTGTTCTGAAGAGTTTCTGACCTATTGGGAGAGAGGATATGAAGACGTGGAGTGTGAGGGGACATACATGTGCACCAGGACTGTATTATAGGTAATAGACATGCAATGCCTCCAACACAGGAACCCTGCACTTACAAGTAATGTGAGGTAGCACAGAAGGAGCCCATGGCCACCGGTTATAGAGGCTACGAAGAACTCTACAAGAGTGAATCGCAAATGCACTCAGTGAGGAGAATGGGACTATCCTTGGAACTCCAGGGAGGAAATGCCAATCAGGTGTCCAGATTTGTGACAGAATTCATGGAGAGGAGTAATAACTAAGGTTATATTGATAAAGGGAAAACCCAGTATGTATTTATGAAGAATAACTTGAAATTTAATGAATAACAAAAGTCTCAAAGAAAAATGTTCACAGTTTTCTTATTTATTATACTGGGTTATTTTTATTCACTTTACATCCCAATTCCTGCCTCTAAGTCCCCCTACCCAGTCCCTCTTCCCATCCCCCACTCCTTCTCCTCTGAGAGGGTGGAGGCACCCCCTGGGTATCTTCCCACCGTGGCACATTACATTGGATTTTATTCTGCTATAAGAGCTAAGAGGAAATATAAAATTATGTGTTTAAGGCTCCACTTGCTAGAGTCTCTATGTCTGATTTGCTTGATTTTTCTAAGAAAGACATCTCAAAAGTATGATGCCATCTAGTCTTAAAAATTGTAAATACCACCTGCTTTGATTAAAGCTTCCATGAAAGAAAACTATATAGTAAAGAGAGAAGGTCTGTTCTGTGACAGATCCAATCCCAGCCCATTCTGCAGAATTAATGGTGAGCAGCCTGATATATATCATTCTTGTCTTTTACATACAAATATAGTCATGTGTCTGTACATTTATATAAGTGGGGGTGTCCCATATACATTGCCTTGTAGCCTACAGAGTTTTTTTTTACTTGTTTTTTTTTTTTTTCTTGTTCTTTTTTAGACAGTCTATTATGTAATTCTGGCTGTCCTGGGACTTTGTAGGCCAGGCTGGCCCCAGACTCAAAGCTGAGACTAGAGGTGTGTGCCACATGCCAGGTAGCAGAGAAGGCGTTTTCAGACCCCTTTTCACGATGGTATATTCCCCATGTTCTTTACATACTGAAGAGTATGCTCCACTGTGTAGATGAATTGTAATTTATTTAGACATTTCTCTATTGATGCATGTTTACTTGGGCATTTTCCAGGCTGCAATTTTTACATTAAAAAGTGTGTGTACAATTGTACTTGAAAATGTATTTCAGCACTGTGTAGTAAGTGCCCTAGAAAGGAAGTCACTAGGTCAAAGGGGAGCCACATTTCACATTTTAAGTTGTGGTGGTTTAACCAAAGCACATCTGAAGAGTAGCTTCCAATTTTACACCCTCTTACAGGTTTCTTTTAAATTTGATTGTAATTTTCTTCCTGTCTATTACTCTCCAGGGTATCCTGTCTTGGATTGTTTGAGAAATCCATATTAAAGACACTGAGTCACTTTCCTAACAAAGCAAGTTCCTCTGAGGGCAAGAGCTTAGGCCACTGTTGGCTTTTTTTCCTCTGACAGTCTTTGGCATCTGCTGACGTGGCGCTGCCTGTGGCTGTTACACCAATGTGACAGATTATCTGCACAAGATGGGCAGAGGAGAGAAAGAGGGCAGACCTGGCAGTTCTCTTGTGAATATTTAAAGTCCATTTAAATTGATTTCTTTTTATCTCCTCTTCCTGTTGAAAGCAGTGGAACTGTTTGTCTTATGTCCCAGTCAAAGTTCCTAAAGTAAAATGGCCAGGAGAACAAACAGACCTTATAGGTTGTTACTCACAGGGTAGAGTGGGAGCCAAGGATGCTTTTTGAGCAGAGAGAAAGTATTTGAAGGAGGGAAAAGCCATTCTTTTGGTTCTGTAGTCACAGGATGTGGCTCCTGAAAAAGCATTACATGATGTATACTGGGAGCCACCATCTCCTCTGTTTCAAGACAAAGGGATGCACTTTGGAATCATGTCTTAGCCATTATTACCTTGGCTACATTGGGCAAACACCCTGTCTTTGCCTTTAATATTTCCATCGGGGTAATAATACTATTTCCTGGTTTGTTTTTAGGATTAGCAATAAAGCTTTCTGTGGTGGTCTTTGGTGTATAAGTGCTAGCACTTCCTTTAGCCTATTGTATAGTTGCTTTATCTGGATCAGTGGTTAGCATTAATGACCTAGTTGACAGATTCTAGAATAACCTGGAAGATGGGAATTATCTGGATAACATTAACTGAGTTGGACAAACCTATTTATTGTGGGTAGCAAATTTCCTAGATGGACCATATAAATAGAGAAGGAATTGAATATTGGTGTGCATTCATTTCTCTCCATTTTCTGAATATGACTGTGCTCTGCCACTGGAGCCTCTCCACCATGGTGAGCTGTACTGTGGAACCATGAACTAGGATAAGCCCTTCTTCTCTTAAGTTACTGTTTTCAAAATATTTTTTTTAGAACATCTGGAAAGTATGGGGATGCAGAGCCTACCTGGCATGACTACGTGGCCATACTGTGTTGATAGGCTTTAGGAGGTGTCACCAAAGACCTCTTTTTTTAAAAAATATTTTTCTTTTTTGTTTTTTTTTATTGGATATTTTATTTACAGTTCAGATGTTAGCCCCTTTTCCCATTTCCCTCCCCACCTCCCGGCCCAGGAACCCCCTATCCCGTTGCCCTTCCTCCTGCTTCTCTGATGATGTGCCCCTACCTACCTCCCCACTCCCACCTCCCCACCCTCAAATTCCCTGACATACCACGTCCAGCCTTCATGGGACCAAGGATCTCTTCTCCCACCTATGACCAATAGGGCCATTCTCCCTAACATATACAGCTGGAGCCATGGATCCTCCCTAAGTGCTCCCAAGCTGGTGGTTTAGACCCTGGGGGCTCTGGTTGGTTGGTATTGTTGCTCTCCTCATGGGGCCACAAACCCTTTCAGCTCCAACAGTCTTCACTCTAACTCCTCCATTGGGAACCCCATGATCAGTTCAATGGTTAGCTGTGAGCATCTGCCTCTAAATATGTCAAACTCTGGTAGACCACTAAGGATACAGCTATATCAGGCTCCTGTCAGCATGTACTTCCTGACATTCACATCAATGTCTACCTTTGGTGACTGCACATGAGATGGATACCCAGGTGGAATGGTCTCTAGACGGCCCCTCCTTCAGTTTCTGTCCCTTGCTTTATCTCCATATTTGTTTCCTTGAGTATTTTGTTATTCCTTCTAAGAAGGACCAAAGTGCCCTCATTTGGTCTTCCTTTTTCATGAGCTTCAGGTGGTCTGTGAGTTAAGTCTTGGGTATTTCAAGCTTCTGGGCTAATATCCAATAATCAGTGAGTGAATACCATGTGTGCTCTTTTGTGATTGGGTTACCTCACTCAGGATGATATTTTCTAGTTCCATGCATTTACCTAAGAATTTCTTGAATTCATTGTTTTTAATAGCTGAGTAATATTACATTGTGTAAATGTACCACATTTTTTTTGTATCCATTCTTCTGTTGAAGGACATCTGGGTTCTTTCCAGCTTTTGGCTATTATAAACAAGGCTTCTATGAACATAGTGGAGCAAATGTCCTTGCTATATGTTAGAGCATCTTATGGGTATATGCCCAGGAGTGGTATAGCTGGGTCCTCAGATAATGCTGTGTCCAATTTTCTGAGGAACCAACAGACTGATTTCCAGAGTGGTTGCACCATTTGCAATCCCACCAACAGTGGAGGAGTGTTCCTCTTTCTTCACATCCTGGCCAGCATCTACTATCACTTGAGTTTTTGATCTTAGCCATTCTGACTGGTGTGAGGTGGAATCTCAGGGCTCTTTTGATTTGCATTTCCCTGATGACTAAGAATCCTGAACATTTCTTTAGGTGCTTCTTGGCCATTTGAGTTTCCTCAGTTGAGAGGTCTTTGTTTAGCTCTATACCCCATTTTTTAATAGGGTTATTTAGTTGTCTGGAGTCTAATTTCTTGAGTTCTTTGTATACATTGGGTATTAGCCCTCTATCAGATGTAGGATTGGTAAAGATCTTTTCCCAATCTGTTGGTTGCCATTTTGTCCTATTGACAGTGTTCTTTGCCTTACAGAAACTTTACAATTTTATGAAGTCCCATTTGCCAATTCTTGATCTTAGGGCATAAGCCATTGGTGTTAAGTTCAGGAACTTTTCCCCTGTGCCCAAGTATTCAAGGTTCTTCCCCACACTTTCAGTGTATCTGGTTTTATCCACTAGGAGTTGAGCTTTGTACAAGGAGATAAGAATGGATCGATTTGCATTCTTCTACATGTTGTCCTCCAGTTGAGCCAGCACCATTTGTTGAAAATGGTGTCCTTTTTCCACTGGACACTTTTAGCTCATTTGTCAAAGATCAAGTGACCATAGATGTGTGGGTTCATTTCTGAGTCTTCAGTTCTATTCCAGTGATCTTCCTGCCTGTCTCTGTACCAATACCATGCAGTTTTTATCACTGTTGCTCTGTAGTACGGCTCGAGGTCAGGGATGGTGATTCCTCTAGCAGTTGTTTTATTGTTGAGAATAGTTTTTGCTATCCTGGGTTTTTTGTTATTCCAAATGAATTTGAAAATTTCTCTTTCTAACTCTGTGAAGAATTTAGTTGGGATTTTAATGGGGATTGCATTGAATCTGTAGATTGCTTTTGGCAAAATGGCCATTTTTACTAAATTAATCCTGCCAATCCATGAGCATGGGAGATCTTTCCATCTTCTGGGATCTTCTTTGGTTTCTTTCTTCAGAGACTTGAAGTTCTTGTCATACAGATCTTTCACTTGCTTGGTTAGATTCACAATAAGGTATTTTTTTATTATTTGTGACTATTGTGAAGGGTGTCATTTCCCTAATTTCTTTTTCAGCCTGTTTATGTTTCTCGTAGAGGAAGGCTACTGATTTGTCTGAGTTGATTTTATAACCAGCCACTTTGCTGAAGTTGTTTATCAGGTTTAGGAGTTCTCTGGTGGAAGTTTTGGGGTCACTTAAGTATACTATCATATCATCTGCAAATAGTGACATTTTGACTTCTTCCTTTCCCATTTGTATCCCTTTGACTTCTTTTTTTTTTTGTCTAATTGCTCTGGCTAGGACTTCCAGTACTATATTGAATAGGTAGGGAAAGAGTGGGCAGCCTTGTCAAGTCCCTGATTTTATTGGGATTGCTTCAACATTTTCTCCATTTAGTTTGATGTTGGCTACTGGTTCACTGTATATTGCTTTTACTATGTTTAGGTATGGGCCTTGAATACCTGACTTTCCAAGACTTTTACCATGAAGAGATTTTGAATTTTGTGAAATGCATTCCCAGCATCTAGTGAGCTGATCATGTGTTTTTTTTCCTTTGAGTTTGTTTATATAGTGGATTACATTGATGGATTTCCAGATATTGAACCATCCCTGCATTCCTGGGATGAAGCCTACTTGATCATGATAGATGATTGTTTTGATGTGTTCTTGGATTTGGTTTGCCAGAATTTTATTGAGTATTTTTGCATCAATATTCATAAGGGATATAGGTCTGAAGTTCTCTTTCTTTGTTGGGTCTTTGTGAGGTATAGGAATGAGTGTGATTGTAGCTTCATAGAACGAATTGGGTAGTTTTTCTTTCGTTTGTATTTTGTGGAATAGTTTGAAGAGAATTGGAATTAGGTCTTCCTTGAAGGTCTGATAGAATTCTGTACTTAAACCATCTGTTCCTGGGCTTTTTATGGTGGGGAGACTTTTAACAACTGCTGGTATTTCTTTAGGGGTTATGTGACTGTTTAGATGGTTTATTTGCTCCTGATTTAACTTTGGTACCTGACATCTGTCTAGAAAATTGTCCATTTCATTATGATGTTTTTTTTTTAATTTCCTCAGTTTCTGTTGTTATGTCTCCCTTTGAAGTTCTGATTTTATTAATTTGGATACTTCTCTGTGCCCTCTCGTTTGTCTGGCTAAGGATTTATCTTTCTTGTTGATTTTCTCAAAGAACCAGCTCCTGGTTTTGTTGATATTTTGTATAGTTCTTTCTGTTTCTACTTAGTTGATTTCAGCCCTGAGTTTGATTATTTCCTGACATCTACTCTTGTTGGGTGTATTTGCTTCTTTTTGTTCTAGAGCTTTCAGGTGTGCTGTCAAGTTGTTAATGTATGCTCTCTCCAATTTTTTTTGTAGGCACTTAGAGCTATGAGTTTTCCTCTTAGCACTGCTTTCATGGAGTCCCACAAGTTTTGGTATGATGTGTCCTCATTTGCATTTAATTCTAAAAAGTCTTTGATTTCTTTTATTTTTTTCCTTGACTAAGTCATCATTGAGTAGAGCATTGTTCAGTTTCTGCGTTCATGTGTGTTTTCTATTGGTTTTGTCATTCTTAAAACCAGCCTTAGTCTTTGGTGATCTGATTGAATGCAAGGGATTATCTCAATCTTTTTGTATCTGTAGAGACCTATTTTGTGACCAATTATATGTTCTATTTTGAAAAGGTACCATGAGGTGCTGAGAAAAATGTATGTTCTTTTTTTTAGGATGAAATATTCTATAGGTATCTGTTAAATCCATTTGGTTCATAACTTCTGTTAATTTCAATGTGTCTCTGTTTAGTTTCTGTTTCCATGATCTGTCCATTGCTGAGAGTGGGTTGTTGAAATCCCCCACTATTATTGTGTGAGGTGTAATGTGTGTTTTGAACTTTAGTAAAGTTTCTTATATGTATGTAGGTGCCCTTGCATTTGGAGTATAGATGTTCAGAATTGAGAGTTCATCTTGGTAGATTTTTCCTTTGATGAGTATGAATTGTCCTTCCTTATCTTTTTTGATTCCTATTGGTTGAAAGTCAATTTTGTTTGATATTAGAATGGCTACTCCAGCTTGTTTTTTGGGACCATTTGCTTGGAAAATTGTTTTCCATTCTTTTACTCTAAGGTGATGTCTATCTTTGTCAGTGAGGTGCATTTCCTGTATGCCTCAAAATTCTGGGTCCTGCTTGTGTATCTAGTCTGATAGTCTGAATCTTTTTATTGGAGAATTGAGTCCATTGATGTTAAGAGATAGCAAGAAAAAATGATTGTGGCTTCCTGTTATTTTTGTTATTAGAGGTAGAATTATGTTTGTGTAGCTATCTTCTTTTGGGGTTGTTGGAAGATTACTTCCTTGCTTTTTCTAGGTTGTAGTTTCCCTCCTTGTGTTGGCATTTTCCATTAATTATCCTTTGAAGTACTGGGTTTGTAGTTAGATATTGTGCAAATTTGGTTTTGTCATGGAATATCTTGGTTTTTCCATCTATAGTGATTGAGAATTTTGCTGAGTATAGTAGTCTGGGCTGGCATTTGTGTTCTCTTAGGGTCTGTATTATGTCAGTCCAGGATCTTCTGGCTTTTATTGTCTCTGGTGAGAAGTCTGGTGTAATTCTTATAGGTCTGCCTTTATATGGTACTTGACCTTTTTCCCTTACTGCTTTTAGTATTTTTTCTTTGTTTTGTGCATTTGATGTTTTGATTATTATGTGATAGGAGGAATTTCTTTTCTGGTCTAGTCTTTGGCGTTCTGTAGGCTTCTTGTATGTTTATGGGCATCTCGTTCTTTAGGTTAGAGAAGTTTTTCTCTATAATTTTGTTGAAGATATTTACTGGCCCTTTAAGTTGGGAATCTTCACTCTCATCTATACCTATTATCCTTAGGTTTGGTCTTCTCATTGTGTCCTGGATTTCCTGAATGTTTTGGGTTAGGAGCTTTTTGCATTTTGCATTTTCTTTGACAGTTGTGTCAATGTTTTCCATGCTATCTTCTGCACATGAGATTCTCTCTTTATCTCTTGTATTCTGTTGGTGATGCTTGCATCTATGACTCCTGATCTCTTTCCTAGGTTTTCTATCTCCAGGGTAGTCTTCCTTTGAGATTTCTTTGTTGTTTCTATTTCCATTTTTAGATCCTTGTTTAATTACTTCTTTGTGTTTTCTTGCAGTTCTTTAAGGGATTTTTGTGTTTCTTCTTTAAGGGCTTCTACCTGTTTACCTGTGTTCTCCTATATTTTTTTTAATAGAGTTACTCATGTCCTTCTTAAAATCCTCTATAATAATCAGGAGAAGTGATTTTAAATCTAAACCCTGCTTTTCTGGTGTGATGTGGTGTCCATGGCTTGCTGTAGTGGGAGAACTGGGTTCTGATGATGCCAAGTAACTTTGGTTTCTGTTTCTTATGTTCTTGTGCTTGCCTTTTGACATCTGGTTAACTCTAGTGTTACCTGCACTCACTGAGTCTGACTGGAGCCTGTATTTCCAGTTATCTTGCTTGTGGCAGACCTCCTCAGAGTCCAGATGTCTCTGTGATCCTGTGATCCTAAGCTCCTGGGTGGAAGAACTTCTGGGATTCAGGCCGCCTCTTCGATCCTGAAACCCTGCTGCCCTGAGTGCAGTGGTTCCTCTAGGATAGCTCAGGATACGATATCTCCAGAAGAGCAGATCAGCTAGGTGTCTGCTGCTCTGAGTGCAGCAGCTCCTCAAGGGTGGCTCAAGATACAGTGCCTCCATAGGAGCAGACCAGCTAGGTGCCTGCCGCAGCCAAAAGGACCAGGTGAGGGGTGGAAAGGAAGTGGTATTCCATTGGGGGAGAGTTTGGGTTGTTGATGGGTTCTGAGTGCCCCTGACTCTCAGTTGTAACTCTGGGGCGTAGAGACTGGAAGTGTTCTTACCCGCTGCTCTGAGTGCAGTGGTTCCTCTAGGATGGCTCAGGATATGGTGTCTCCACAGGAGCAGACTAGCTAGATGTCTGCCCCAGCCAAAAAGCCAAAGACCTCTTTAATACATCTGTGCCTCATCTACCTTAGCTCTGTAGAGCATGAACAAGTTACTTTTCCTTATGTGTTTATATTTCTAAAAATAATATAACAGTAAGAATAGTTTATCTTCTGTGTAGAGCCGCTGTAAAGACTAGTGGCACATTTTGTATCTCACAAGCTTCGGTTTCCGTCCTCACCTCTGTACTCATCTGCTTCTGTCAATGGCAGCTCCATGGGCAGCAGATTTTATTTGTTTTCTCATTGTTCTGTCACTTGTAGCACTACACCAGATTCTTCCACTTCGTGTTTGTTGACAGTCTAAAGGAAAGATGCACAGAATGGTGTCTGAAATGAAACAAACTTTCTATAAGTGTGACCTACTTAGAAATAACTATGAGGAAACAATGTTCACGCCATCATTATTTGTGGACACATATTGCTTTATTAACAGTTCTCTAATGAGTATAACTGATACAGTTTCAGTAACTGAATAGCAAAAGGATAAGTATCCTTTCTCCTTGTGGGGAACTGAGGAAGCCTTCAGTGAATGTGTAAAGGGTAGAGGAAGTACTGAATGTGTATTGCTGACATGGACTCAGCAAAGACCCTAACCTCAGACCCATGGGAAATAGGCAAAGCCTTCCCTTTGGATGAGTGCCAATATTTAGCAGCATCCACAAAACCCAGCAGCATAGTATCCTCTTCGTGGATATTTACTGTCTGGGTATGCTTGCCTGTAGCGGCTTCTTAATGAGGCTAACTAACACCTTCATGCTGTGAATAATAAATGTGCTAAGGTTTAGATTATTGACTAGTTAGTGCCGACCCATCAGAGTACATGTGGCTCACCTGATCCCAGCTTTTCTATTATCTCTTGTTGCCCCAGTCAGGTTTCTAGGACCATGTCAGTCTTGGCATCTTCCCAGTTCAGCGATAGGTCATTTTGAATAGTAAAAAGCCATGTAAATATCATTTTTTAAAAAATATGTGAAACTTTAAAGTCAATTGATACAATAAAAAGCATTAGCTACTATATACAAATAATTAAATTTCCCTCATAGATAGGAGAAGAGCTCTTGTAGACATCGCATTGGAGCTATGTAAGTGGGAACTGGCTTAGGCATAAATGGAACACTATTAGCTAAAATATTTTTTCATTTTGCAGTACTGGGATCAGACTCAGAGTTTCATTCCTGCTAGGCAAGTACTCTGCCAAGAGTTGCATCACCAGCCACCAGGAAAGTGTTTGTGAATAAAGTACTTTTGCTGGGTGTGGGGTCATATGGCTGTAATCCTAGTACCTGAGATGCTGAGGCAGGAGGATTGCAAATTTGAGGCCAGCCTGAGCTACATTGCAAATATTGAAAAAACAAAAACAAAAACAAAAAAACACTTAAAAAGGACAGAAATCATCAATGACAAATACAACATATGCATGATACATGCAAAGTTATCTCAGCATTAGCAAATTAAGCCAGCTGTCACAACTTATTCTCATTGAGACTCATGTTTAAATTTGATCCCAGTATAAGATGCTAGTCAATGGGGTCAAGTGGGAACTTTAAGAGATGACAGAGCTCTTTCCTTGTGAATAGACTAATCATTCATGTGTCTAGTAGCTGCATGACCCAATAGGTTATCTTAAAAGTGGAGCTACTGTAATCAACTTTAACTAGGTCTCCATGGCACTTTGTCTCTTGCTATGTAATACTTTCTGCTACTTCAGAATGCCACCAACAGCAAATATATGAACAGATATGGCCCTTCAATTTTGGACTGGAGCCTTGAGCTACAATAAAACTTTTATTTATAACATACCCAGTCTGTGGTATTGTGTTATCAACAACAGGAAATAAAATAAGATGTCACTCAAAATGGCCTATAATAAGATATTGTTATGTTGTGTTCAAATGATGTAATACCATTCCACCATTAAAGATGATATCTGCAAATATTTTGATTGATATGGAAAGATATCCACAGCATACATATATACCAGCAAGAAAAAGAATAATGGGCTTTTGTTGGTTTTGGGGTCGTGTGTGTGTGTGTGTGTGTGTGTGTGTGTTTAGAGCCAGAGCCTCACTCATGCTAGGGACTGATCTACTATTGATTTGTCCTTAAGCCTTTTGCAGATATAAATTTTGAAAAGTGGTATTTACAAGTGAATAATAAGCTTACATATTATTTTTGGCATATACCAATCTTGAATGGCATACACACAAATATTAACAGTGTCAGAAGGATCACTCTTGTTTTAGGGGTTATTACATTGTATGAAATTCCTAAAGCAAGCATTGCCTTTTATAATGCAAATACATTCTTCCTTCATAATTTGTTTTTGAGGGATATACTGAATCGGGTACCATTTGTTTCCCCAGATACAGTGAGCTGAAGGACTGGAAAGCCCCTGGTAGTATGAAGAACAAGTGCTCACTATATATTTCCTGTGTTCTTTTGTGTTCAAATGTGTGAATATAATAGTGTGCATCAAAAAGTAGACTAGGGAAGTGGGGTTACAAAATGATTCAAGAGGCTATCGTCATGGTGGAAGCACAGCAGCTGGACTGGGAAGAACACATCGATGCCTCATCAGGAGGCATCAGGTAAACCCAAAGGAGCTGATGTCTCCAGTCCAGTCTTTCCAGGATGTTGCTAGTCACTTTCTTCCTGATCAATCATACAGAATTTGAATGTGGCTAAGAAGTGTGGAAGACACAGGGGTCTTTGTGTTCTCAGATAAGCACTAGGGGAACTAAGATCGTTAAACACACAAGGTTTTCTCCTCAAAGGGAGAGCTGTTAAACCCATGTTCTGCCCAGAAGTCTGGGACCCAGGGTGGTTAATAGCATGATAACCTTTGCATTATCTGTGTGGCCGAGACCACACCGGATCCAACCCCAGACCCTTACCGTGAGCTTGTTTTAACCCAATCTACAGAACTCATCTTTACAGAAGATGTTACATGTACTTTACAAAGAGTTTCCATGGAGTCATATCTTAAATTTTATTGTGCACACAGAATTGAGTTAACATCAGGAAAAATTTTCATCAAATTGTGCTGTGCTTAAATATACATAAAATAAACTATTCAGTTAAGAGCCCCCCCACTAACATTTTAATGAAAGTTCTCAATTGTTTATTAAAGTATAAACTATTTTTGCAGGGAAGGGAGAGAGGGGGGGCTGGATAGATCACTGAGCCAGCTTCTGTGATCATGCTTGCATAAGGACACCATCCTGCTCAGTCTGGATCTGTGGTCTAAAGTCACATTTACTTCATGCCACCAAGTTTCTCAGTACCCAGGTACCCAGATTAGCAGGTAGCCTCAATTTTACAACCATGGGGTTCCATTAATGGTTGGATGCTTTTGTTGTCCTGTGTATTCTATTGTTTTTCTCAGCTGGCTAGTTCCCATCTGCCCTTAAGTCTCCCGTCCAAGCAGCCTCCTGAAGCTGCTTGTTATCCAGTGCTTTCCATTTTAGTAGGTAGCATTTGTACACGTCAGAAAGCCAGTTGTCAACCTCAAGGCGTCTCTTCCTTCCTGCCACACTCAATCCATTAACAGAGTCCTGTGGCCTTATTTATAAAATGAAACCTTGACTCATCTCACTTTTCCCCCCACCTTCACTGTTACCGTTCGAGAGTAAGACACTCATTATATAATTTTATATGCGAATATCCTTAGCTCAACTTTCTCCAATCAACTTTCCACATAGTGACCAGAGGAGTGTTTTTTTTTAAAAAAAAAAAAAAAAGAAAAGAAAGAAATCCTGTCTTTCCTCTGCATAAAGTCCATGGCCGTATCAGGGCTGATGAGTTCTCTCAGGTTGGTGCTGTCCTCACCTCTGAGTTTCTCCATCTACTTTATTCCTTTTGTCATTCTGCCACCTTCCCTCCCCTAGATTCATGAACACCCCTGTATCCTTTTTGTGTGTGTGTATGTATGTGGATGAAACTACACCAGTGCAGAGTCTACAACTATTTTCTTGCTGCTCAATCTTTGGAGTCTGTCCCAATTCCTGGAGCACAATAGATACATGGTTTTAGTAAAGATGACAGAAACAAAAAATTAAACCTAAAAGTTTAAGACCAAATGTGTAAACTTCTAAACAGCAGTTTGAGTGAAGATGTATGGGAGTCCATGGCGACATAGGATAGTGGGGTTATGACTCTGTCTGATGAAGCTTTTGAACCCTCACTGGGAAATGGCTTTTAGAGCCATGTATCAAGGAGACATAAACTCTCACCTGGAGTAAGGGAGCCGTGTCCCATGAGATTGACCAGCCTTCTAATTAAAGCTGAGGGAATACATATGTCGCTGAGCTTTACAAAGTAGGCTGGAGAAGTAATTGTTGATTTGATTGTGACAAGTCTGTGATGCCAATTGAAGGTGTTGGACAGCTTCCATCTAACAAGGGAAGCAAGTTCCTGGCCTTCATGCCAGAAGCAAGAACACCTTTATTGGAAGAAACATTGGTCCAGGCTCTTTTGGTGGTCAACAATGGAAACTAATGAAGATATAAGGATTATCCTGGGCAAACCACGGATGGGAATTGAAGACTGATAGGAAAAAGTTGCTCATAAGATGAACCAAATGAGTTTATTGGATTGAGAAAATGCTACCATCATTAGCAGAGAAAATCATGAAGAAAACAAACAAACAAACAAACAAAAAAAACAAAGGTATTTTGAGGGTGACGATGGGCTTGGCTTGTAACTTGTGAAAGTGAAACTACCAAAAAGAAATGTCCAGTTTGTGGTGAAACTGGAGGTCAGAGATAGGATTAGATACTTCTCACACTTGCTTCTGTTTGTCCTCTCATTAGTACCTAGTGCCAGGCATTGTATCAGGCACTGAGAATAGAAATGAGAGAAGCATAAACTTGGGTCTGTGAATTCCCTTTTGCTCTATGTAGCTTTGACCCATGAAGGCATTCATTTATTGATATATAATTTCAAAGGATCATTTAACTGCAGTGTAATTATTTTAATACACATCAATTTTTATTTTTTTACCTCTATATGATATACCTAAATCAGGAGTTTTATCATACACATATAGTCAATTACAATGTATAAATTACAGTTTAAGGGAATCCCAGTGATCATCAAAACAAATTTGAAGATCTTTGTGCCTTTGGTTCTGATTCACAGCAAGACAATTTGTTTGTATATTTGAAAAGTGAAATGACATTGAAAGAAGTTGCAGAATACTAATTGGGATGGGGGAGCTTTATACTTCTCACTGGATCTTTTAGCGTTTGTAAATTCTGAAGATAGTTTTAGCTAGAATGTCCATCTGATCTTTCTTGAAAATGGAAACAATTGTGTCTACATTCAGCCTATAAAGAAGCAGAGATGACCATTTAATGAAATTCTTGGTATTATCTTTTTGTTAGAAAACAATGCAATATTGAGTGCAATATTGAGAGCAAGCTGAGGACTGAGAGAGTCTAGAGGCAGGAATACAGAGTGAGCAGGGAGAAGAACCTTAATAAAAGTGTTTATGATTATTTGGTATGCCTTTTCATTTGGTATCCTAGTTTGTTGGCACTATGACATATACATCAACACAATAGTTGTCTTTCCATTCTACAGAAGGACACCGGAGCACTGGGAGGTGACTAAGGTTACATGATGGAAAGCGAGCAAAGCTGGGGACTGACCTTAACTTTGGTTCCAAGTCTAAGGATTCTTTGCACTTTCTAAATTGTGGGGAGATGATGTATGCTCTGGTGTCCCGTCCTACACCTTGTCTTTGCATAAGCCTGCAGCTTTATCAGTGCCCCTCCTGCTTCTACCCAAAGCCTACTCATCCTCAAATCCATCTTTCTGAAACTTGGTCAGATCCCATCAGCTAGAACTTGCCAGCTCCTTCTCTTTACTTCTCTAGGAAGGCTCTCTTTCTCTATCGGTTGTGACAAACCTTCTCCTTGTCTAATCATAACTAACACTTGTATTTCATCTCTACTGGTAGACAGCTAATCTGATTAAACCCTGAATCTAAATCATCTTTATTCCCCACAGCATGAGATGTACTATATGTATATGTATGGGATGGAAGAGCAAGTGTATCTTCTCCATGTCCTCTGCTCTGAGACAGCTGAGGACTGTTCTGCCTGCCTTCTTAATTTAGGGAAAGACTGATGCCTCCTGAGTATTTTAAAGGAGAAAGCCAGATGAAAACAGGAGGTAAAACATGTTCTATTTTATGAAGATAGAGACAACAAGATGTAGGCATAATGAATGGGGGCAGAGGGCTTAGGACTGAAATACAGTAGCTATGGTTACACAAGGATCTTAGTGAAAATGTTCATGCAAATTGAGATAATCAGCTCTCTTGTTTTATGCAGCATGAAGAGAACAAGAATCTCAAGGCAAGTGTTATAGGGATGTCATCAAAGGCCAGGGATAAAGTAAGACTGTGGCCTTTCAGTCATTTTCCCTTTGGGCACACACCAGAGTGCTGATGTCCTAAATTATCTTTACTCTGGTCACATGTTTTTGTCTGCTGCCAGACTGCATGCTGTACTTGGAGCAATTACAATTGCTTCAGCAGCTTCAAGACTCCCTCCCAAGGACTGCACTGAAGAAGTTGGACATAGCAGTCAGAGAGTGTTGAAGATTAAAGACCAGGAAGTTAAGAAAAGTTGTCATGTGCCTGGATAAAATCATTCCTGACTCCAGGGTACTAAGCACTTGCTCGCTTGTCAGGAGAGCAAGTCACATTAAAGACTGTCTTATTTTGAAGCTTGGAGCCAGGGGATGTGGGTGTAAAGTCTGAGTACACTGGGGCCATGCTCTTAAGGAGGTGTCTATGTGCTCTAGAAAACAGGTCTCTAGTGTTCACTTTCACCAATAGCTTTTCACGGAACCACAACTCCCTTACTGCAGTGAATGCAAGATGGATAAACTGTGAAATTCAAAGTGATGTGCATTAATATGATTTTGAGCCAGAAAAATGAAAAACTAATTGACTATAGAATCCCCAGAAAGCTGGCCCAGCCAAGAAAGGCATGTGTTGCTGCCTTATGGCTCGAGTTTGTCCCGAGGGACAAAGAATGTGTTTTCTGACCTCAACATGTATGGTATGACATGTGGACACACACAGAGATACACACACCATAAATAGATAAAAGCGGTTGAAATTTAAAAAGCAGTTGTTTGAAGGGTGTTGTTTTGTTTTTCTCTACTTCAAAGTATTTTTTTTTGTTTCTTGCAAAATTCGGCCTTTATTGTAGTCTAAAGCATGCAACAGGTGCCAAGATATGTTTTGCTATTTACCCATCACTGAACAGAGAATTGGAAATGATGACAATTATATCTATTATGCAAAATGATTTGTGTAATGAGCTACTTTTCTAGAATTTGCTTCCCATTTACCTCCATTGCTTTCTTTTTTTTTCCTTTTTTTTTTTAATTTCTTTATTTTTTTTTTTGTACATGAAATGCTTTTTTTTTATAGCATGTTTTACAAGGGGAGGGGGTAAGAGGGTCCAGGTGGTGGAAAAGTACAAAATCTTCTTGGCCTGTGCCTTGAAACATGTCATGGTCTATATGGTACACTGCCTTGAATTATGATCTACCTGCAGTTCTTCAGAAGATATGGTACACTGCTTGAGTTATGGTCTCCATGCTATTCTTAAGAAGACATGGTACTCTGCTTTGAGTCTATCTGCAGTTGCTAAGCAGGATCTTGCAGTTGCCAAGCTTCAGAGGACATTGTGCAGGTGGGGAAAGGTAGGGGGTAAGGGTAAGGGCGAGGGTCCTGGCTTCTGGCATCTCCCCCTTCTCTGTTTAGTTAGAGAAGGCGTCTTATGTTCAATCCCAACTATGTGAGTTTTGAATTTGGATGTCTAATTATGGGGGGTCTTAGACAAGTTCACAACCCCAAAACACTGATGTGAGACGAGTCACATCGATGGTCAAAGGCTTTAGGCTGTCGACGATGGGCAACGTCAAGGGACTCTGATGTGGGTGAAAGGAGGGTGAGAGCCCTGTCTTAGGCCATGTAGGCTGCACCCACTCCCAGCACCACGCACTCCTTTTCGGCTGTATTGGGTGGGCCCCTGGGAAGTGGACCTACAATAATCCCGTCATTGGACTAACTCACAGCCATCCTAGTCTCTTGTAAATGTTCAAGTTACCAACCATTTGTCAGTTTGGGGTGTAATATTGTCATAAAGGAAGGCTCCCCAATGTTAGCGGCCATATCAAGGGTGGCCTTGGTTTAGGAAAAAGCCAATTTTTGTTGTGGTGATCAAGAGGCCAAGCTCTCTAGCGAGAGAAATGAGGGCAAAGCCAGGCATACCAGGAACCCTTCTGGAGGGCGTGGAAGTCTAGGGGTCGACCGTAGGGGGAGGCAGGGGAGCTGACAGCTGTGTCAGTCTCCTGCGGAGTCACTTCTGGATCCTCTGCAATTTTCAGCTGATGGTAATGAACTTCAACTGCCTTCTTGATGGCAGCATCAACCTGGTTCCATGGACGACAGGTCACAGGCGATGATCTCTGTCTTGCTCAATCTTGATGTCGTGCGCACATCCTCTCAATGAGGGTCCGTCCGGATGGGTCCGTGCCTCGAGCCCCACGTCTGGGTGCCACTTGACCCGACCGGCGGGTCCTGGTTATTCGTGGGGGCGAGGAGGACTGCAACCTGCTATTCTTCAGAAGATATGGTACACTGCTTGAGTTATGGTCTCCCTGCTATTCTTCAGATGATATGGTACACTGCTTTGAGTCTATCTGCAGTTGCCAAGCATGATCTTGCAGTTGCCCAGCTTCAGGGGACCTTGTGCAGGTGGGAAAAGGTAGGGGGTGAGGGTAAGGGCGATGCTCCTGGCTTCTGGTCCATCTGGGTTAGAACTTCTAATAGCAGGCATCACGGGTGATTCAATTTTACCTGGAAAGAAAAAAGAAGGGGATTCTCAGGGAGATTTCTCTTCCCTGGATGTAAATTGTTATTCATCGTATTTATGATTGGGCCTGGCTTTGTGAGGGTATCTATTTTTTTCATTAATATTTGTGGTAGCCGCAAAGTATTTTTGCAAATAGCATTGAAAAAAGATTACTGTCAATGTCAACTGAGTACCAATTTAAAATAAAACAATGTTGTACCTATTTTTTTTAAGAAAAAAAAATAAAACAAGATCACAGAAACTAAAGTAATATAATAACTGACTATACATACATTGTAGTCCTGGTTAGATCAGTTGGAATGGTCAACTAGAATTAAAATTCCAAAAAAAATTAAAACTATGAAATAGCATATAATTAGTAGTTATTAGAAAGACAAAAATACTGCTAGATTAATTTAAAAAGGGTTGCCTCAAATAGATTTTTTTTTGTGTGGGGGAGGTAGCTGAGACATGTTTTCTCTGTGTACCCCTGACTGTCCTAAAACTCATTCTGTATACTAGGCTTGCCTTGCACTTAGAGAAGTCAACTAATATTCATTATATACATATATATGAAACGGTCAAATAATGATAAGTAATAATAATAATAGTCCAAAAAAACCAAGTGCTGTGTCTCTTTTATGTGACTACTTTAAACAATTTTCAGGAAGAAAGGGTCTAGAATAACAGGATCACAAACACTGTTCAGACATGAGTAGACTAAAAAAAAAAAAGAAAAAGAAAAAAGAATTGTCATATTACATCTTGTGTCTTTAGTTACCCACTCAACCAACATAATTCTGCTTTTGAGTTTTATAAACTACTTACTTTTAAAAATTATTTTGAAAATAACACAACCCTAAAGGATGAACACTCCCAATTTTGTAATAAAAAATCTGAACTGCTCAGATCTGAACCTTGACTACTCAACAAGATGCCAGGGCAGGAATCTCCACTCCTGGTCATATGGCAAGATTACTGTGAAAACAGCAAACTTACTAAAAACATTGCATGAATTACTTTCAGGTTATTTTTAAAAGATGTATATGAAATACAAGCTTTATCTTCAGACTTAGGATACTCTCAAGACACTTCTGTATATGTATGTAGTTATTTTTTACAGCCCCAGATCTGGTACTGAGAACACAGTTCAGAGGTAAAGTGTTTACTGTACAAGCACCCAATCCATTGTAAAAGCCAGGTCTGGTGTGGCAAAGTATGGCATGTGTCTGTAGCCCCAACACTGGGGGAGGGAAGAGACCTTGCATCCAGCACTGCCATTCTAGCCAAAATGCTCAGGTTCAGGGAGACTCTGTTTCAAAAAATATATGGTGGAGAACAATTGAGGAAGACACTGGATGTTAAATCCTGGCTTCAACAAACACACAGATGATTGCACACACCACAGGCACACCTACCACAGATACATACACACAGACACACACTTGCCAACGTACACAAACACAAATTCAACCATCTCTAATCCTAAGCATTTCAGATAGGTCATGTTCAACCTATACAGCAAAAATCCCTAAACAATGAGAAACTGAGAGTAGTAAAGTTTTACTTTCACTAGTCATGTTGTGGTCATGGTGGTGCATGCTTCTAATCCCAGCACACAAGTCTGAAGACCTCAAGGTTGTGGGCAGCCTGAGCTATAGAGCAAAACCATTTCTAGAAATCAAATTTCTCAAGGAGTGGTTTTGAAGCTCTCTGACTGTGTTACATACTACAACCCAGTCCTTTCCCTTTGTAGGGACACAAGCCCTAAAAAAGCTTTACTCAGGGCAACAGATCCATGAGACCACTTCGGATAACTGTAAATCTTCTCATTTCTTGAATTCTCTAGAAATCTCCTTATAAATAAATTGGATACATCAACTAGGGTGCTTCCAGTCTCAAGTAGTACTTAAAATTTTAACATTAAAATGTAACAGAAAGATTTATTATTTCACAAAATAAAATCCAGAGTTTGAATGACAGAATCCTAAGCAGCATCTTAGATATGTTTGCCCTGTTCAGGTCTATTCCTCTTGGCTACAAGGTGGCTGGTACAGCATTAGGCTTTACAACATTTTATGACCAGACCAAAATGGAAGATAGCTCATCACTTTCTTTTGGCTCATTAGAGAGAGAAGAAGAAAAAGTTGGAACCTAACTGAAGACATTTTCCATGAGCAGGTCCCACAGACCTGAGTTGTTACAGGCTATCTATTTTTAAAACATACACTTGTAAAGAAAATGTTGAAGGTTCTTCTAAAGTCAGAGTTCTGTGCGCAGAAAGGGATCTATACTACCAACATTGTTTCTAGGCATAACTTTCAGTTCTCTATAACTCAGTTTTCAACAGTCATGGTTGCTACAGCAGGAGTCAGTGATGAGAGATAACCAGAGTAGCTGTAACTTGAAGAAGTGGGCATTTGTATGACCTGAGAGTACTTGACAAAGGTTTTTCCTATTGCCATGGTGTTCTTGACATAATCACAGATTCTTTTGCCAAGAAGTGGAGCTATTACTTTCTGATTTTGAGTTTGACTTAGAAAGTTCTCTCTAAGGAATAGACTATGAAAAAGAGGAATGAAAAGTAACTTTACAGTGGAGAAAAAAATGATCAAAGTTAACATCATCAGAGTCACAGCACCCTGTCATGACAGAATGAGCAAGATGAGAACATCACCCCTGTGGATGCTCCTCGTAAGTCAGTGTGGTCATGAGTGTCAGACAAGGGAGATCCAAAGACCTTCATAAAATATTTGATCTGTATTCTTCACAAATGCCAAAGTCATGGAAAGGAAATGGGTGGACTGAGAAATTTGCATATTAGTGAAGGTTAAGGAAGTGTGATGCCCACGTGCACCATGGTGCCCAGAAATAGATCCTCGGAAGAAAACAGTGAAGGGGATCAAAGTCTGCATCAGCAGTGCTACGCGTGATCATCTCCTAGTTAGTGTATATAATGTGATTAGGTAACATGGTAGCATCTGGAGAGAGAGAGAGGGAACAGTATACAGAAACTCTCTGTATTATTTTTTATTTTCTTCTAGCAATCTTAAAGTGTGTTAAGATAAACCTTTTAAACTGATTTAAAGAAAAAAAGCTTGCTTTATTACCAAGACCAATGAACACGTCTCTGCAAACACAGTGATTTTCATAGCTCATTTGTTTGAGAATGATGGTTACTTCTGTTCATTACCTACATGAGAACCGAGTCTGAGTGTAGTGAAACATGCCTACAATCCCAACATTCTGAGGCTGAGGCAGGAGGACGTTAAAGTTCCAGGTCATCCTTGACTGTTATAGTGGGATATTGTCTCAGAAAACTAACCAAAAACCCAACTAAAGTGTGACTAGCCCTCTACTAAAACCAGGCCCAGTGCTAGCCAGGAATAGAAAAATGGAGCAGTCAGGTACTACCTTTTCTTCCTCTCTCCCCCACCAACTGATTCCAACTGAAAAACAAATGTGTTTTGTTTTCTTTTCTCTATTCAACTTGATAACGCTTTGCAGAGGATCTTGAACTTTGAGGATTTTGAAATGATTTACATTCTTTATGCAGATATTTCTGTTTTTAAAAACTTGCTACTACTTTGATTAAAAGTGAGGAGCATGTGGCATTCATTGTTTAAGATTGTGGAGCAGAATTAGTCCATTCAGCTTTTTAAAAAAGAAATAATAGAGCTCGCCCTGTGCCAGAACAATGTGTTTTTCTGCTTTTGTCCAAGACTAAGCATGGAGCGTTTTGGCTGATGTAGCTGCTGCTTTTGAAAACATGGTTGGAAGATTTCAATGAAAAGCCTTATACTCTTTGACTCCACTGGAAAAGCTCATTGTAATAAGTATAAGGATGAATTTTTAACCGGTGATTGTGAAATTTAATAAAGAGGGCACAGAAAAGACCTAACAATGCCAGAGTACAAAATAAAGACCAAACTGAGACTTGTTTAATAGGGGTGAAGCGAGTCATGTCTGTCTTCTCCTTCACCTCATGAATGTGGACTTTTTTTTTTGACCTATAATTTCCTGAAAGACAATCTTAAGCTAAGTGAACAGTATATCAAGATGCCCATACAAGGTTATTATAGGTGGCAGAGTGAATTTTAATTCAACTTGTACTTAAAAGAATTATTTTATATAAACAATACCTATAATAACGTAAAGTATTTTTAGGTGGTGTTTTGGTTATTTTAGAAAACTGTGAGTCATGCACATCCACAAGAGTAAAAACACCAGGAAGCAAAATTATGGAAGATGTGTTTGTCTCAAAAGCATAATTGTGGGGCTGACAAGATGTCTCCGTGGGTAAAGCCTAGTAACTGAGTATGGTCCCTGGAATCCACAGAAAGGTGGAAGCTATAGTTGACCCTACAGAGTTATTTTCTGACCTCCACACTCACACCATGCCATGACTATCCCCAGCCATGAGTGAATATACACACAATAATAATAATAAAAAAAAACCTTGCTTGTTGTCTAGATTTGTTCTGTATCAGTAGGGCAATATCTTCTGGGATTAAATGATTCCTGGAGCTATATGAAAAGGAAACAGTTGTCGCTGACCAGTCTCTGAGTGAATGTTACTTCTGTAAAGTGTTGAATTTTATGTAGATATTGATTTTCTTCAGAATTGCTTTAGTTCTTCAAACTTCGTCACTTTTCTTTGAGCATCCATCTTTCTACTGAGGATATTATCCTTTTAAGGTGAGGCAAACACTTGTGCCATATAAAAGAAATCTCTAAACTCTCTTACAAAACAACTTCGAATGTAGACTTGAAGGCCTAGGGTTATCTGCTGCAGGCTTTTTCTGTGAGTCAAAGCAGTGTGAGGCTTTCCCCAGCACTGTGTAGTTGAACTTCCCAGTCATCAGAATCTTAGGCCAAAGCAAAGCCAACTCAGGAACTCAAGGCAAGATTTTGGAGTTAGGAACTGAACTAGAGACCAACTAAGAATCAGGAATGGGAGACTGCTGACTGGTAGCCTCCTCTTCTGGCTGCTTGGCCAGCATCTAGCTGCCTTTCTTATACAACTCAGGCCCACCCACACAGGCATTGCACCAGTCAGAGTGAGATACCCAACTCTATGCTAATTAAAAAAAAGCATGCCCCCATAGACATAGACATGCCCAAAGGCCAGTCTGTGTAGGCAATTCTTTAATTGAGGGTTTCTCTTCTCCGTTGTGTCAAGTTCACAACCAAGGTTAGCCAGAAGAATGCCACACATAACTGAGGGAAAATGGACTATTCAGTTTTTTATTTGTAACTAATTCCATGAAGAAAAAATAAAAGTAAATTTCACCTACCACCTCATTAAAGGTAGACCCCAAATTGAATATACAGCTGTCTGTGAGAGGTGTGTTACCAGGAGTAGAGTATCTTTGTAATATAAGGAGAAAACTATGGCTCTGGGTACTTTAAAATTAATCACTAAATTATATAAATGTTGAATGGATAAAGTTAATAAATTACAAATGAGATCAAAATATTTTCTATGTCTTAAGTGATAAGTGACTAGTATATATAACATGAAACTCTTGCAAACCAAGAAGAGAAAATAAGACAAGAAAAGCCCACACAGGCAATTTATGAAAGAAAGAACTGAAGATGCTGGGTTGTTCAGAAAAGCCCTCCAGTTCATTGGCAATGAGAGAAATATAAAATGGGACAGCAGGCAATTCAATTTGCCCCAGTTGACTAGCAATATGTTTAAAGCTGGATCATACAAATGTTTGTATGAGTATTCACTCCTAGTATGGACTGCTGTCCAAAGAGTACATGTATCCTAGAACCCAGGTGTTTCCAGGGAATATATCCCAGAGCAATCTAGAGCAAAGACATTCCCACAGAGGCTTATGAAGGCAAAATGCAATATAATGGCAAGCACCAACAGCTGGAGAGAGGAAGGGTTATTTGGATCTTGTTTCATTCTTCTACCTGTGGTTGGCTAGTTTTCTGCACATCATTTGTTTGGGGCTTTTTTTCTCAGTGTGCTTTTGGCATCAAATTTCTCATAAACCATATGGCTGAAGCAGTGTGGATTTATTTCTGCTCTTTTTCTGTATGTCTGCTTTTATGCCACAGTGTGCTTATTTCGTTGGCTTTGTATGTAATATGGAGTCAGGTACAGTGAAGCCTCTGTCATTACTCTTCTGCTAATGGTTGCTTTGGCTATTTGAAGTCATCTGTGTTCTCATGTGAATTTTTTCCATTTCTGTGTAGAATGTCATTGAAATTTTGATGGAGTCCACACTAACTCAGTAGATATTACCTCTAGTAATATGACCACAAACTAATTTCTGATCATGAATATTGGGAGTCTATCCATCCAGTGCTTTCTTCAGTTTCTTTCTTTAGTGTTTTGTAGTTTGCATGACTCCTTGATTAGGTTTATCCAGAGGTAATTTGTTTGTTTGTTTGTCTGTTTTGGGGATATAAAGTTTGGGGATTCTGTCTTATTTCCCAGCATGTTTATTATTGGTGTCCACAAAAACTGTTGATTTTGTATCTTCTACATTGCTGAAAGTCTTGATTCTCAAAATTTTCTGGTTATCTCTAGGGTATTTTATATATTGGATATCACTGACAAATAGAGATAATTGGATTCTTCCTTTTCCAAATATATCTCATTTATTCGTCGCTGTTTCCTTGTTTCTCTAGTAAAGACTTCAAGTTCTACATTGAAAAAGAGTGAGCCATGGACAGCTATGTCATTTTTCTGATTTTGAAATGAATCAGCATGTTCGTCTTAAAGATTGGTAAACTTGAAGACCATTTATTTCCAAATGACATTTAAGTAATTCTATTCCAACATGATAGATATGGTACTAATTTTGATACTGAAATGTGTTGGCTGTAGTACAAACTACCTCTGGGTAAACCGAACCAAGAGATCATGCAAATTACAAAACACCAAATAAACCAAAGAAAGCACTGGATGGATAGTCTCCCAATATTCATGATCAGAAATTAGTTTGTGGTCATATTACTAGAGGTAATATCTACTGAGTTAGTGTGGACTCCATCAAAATTTCAATGACATTCTACACAGAAATGGAAAAAATTCACATGAGAACACAGATGACTTCAAATAGCCAAAGCAACCATTAGCAGAAGAGTAATGACAGAGGCTTCACTGTACCTGACTCCATATTACATACAAAGCCAACGAAATAAGCACACTGTGGCATAAAAGCAGACATACAGAAAAAGAGCAGAAATAAATCCACACTGCTTCAGCCATATGGTTTATGAGAAATTTGATGCCAAAAGCACACTGAGAAAAAAAGCCCCAAACAAATGATGTGCAGAAAACTAGCCAACCACAGGTAGAAGAATGAAACAAGATCCAAATAAACCCTTCCTCTCCCCAGGTTGTTTTTGGACACTATTTTATCACAGCAACACAGACCTAACCCAATCTAAACCAAGACAGGTGGCATCTTTACTGAATGCTGACTTCTCAATTCTGAGTTTCCTATTCTATTACATTAATTTGTCATATGTCTGTGACAGAGCTACTGTATTTCATGAATATCATCTTTCTGTTTTTCAATTAACTTAGCTAATTTTGAACTTTTATATTTTTGTATAAACTTTGAAAAAGTTCCCTTTTGGTGGGGGAGGTTGTAGGGGTGGAGGGTAGATATGGAGGTATGTAGGTGGGGAATGAGTGGGATTGCTGTGCCAGATGTGAAATTAAAAAAGAATCAGTAAAAGTTAAAAAAATAAGTTTAATAAAAAAATTCATGTTGAGACTCATAGATTAGCATTTAGCCCAATTGTCATCAGAGAGGTTTCAGCTAGTAACTGATGTAAACAGATATAGCGACCCACAGCCAAACAGTGAGTAGAGCTTAGGGAATCCTGCAGAAGATGGGGAGGAAGGATTTTAGGAGCCCGAAGGGTCAAGGACACCACAAGAAAAACCACAGAATCAACTAACTTGGGGGCACAAGGTCTCACAGAGACTGACCACTAACCAGGGAGCCTATGAAGGCCTGACCTAGGCCTTCCACACATGGTATACTTGCGTAGTTTGATCTTCATGTGGGACTAATAGTGAGTGGGAGCAGGAACTTTCTCCATTGCCTGCCTTTAGGATCCTTTCCCCTACTGGGTTGCTTTTTCTAACCTTAATACAAGAGAAGGTGCCTACTCTTATTGCAGCTTGATATTCCATGGCTGGTTGATAGCCATGGGAGTCCTACCCTTCTCTCTAGAGAAACAGAGAAGGAGTAGATTGGATTGGGGAGAGGGGAGTGGAGGAGTAGCTGGAAGGAGAGGAACTAGAAGTATAAGAGGGAGAGGAAACAGTGGTTGGGATGTCAAATAAATAAAAAATTTTAAAAGACTATTTAGCTTGAATTTTCATTGGGATTTTATGGTTTGCATATTCCTTCTTTTTACAAATATTAAATATTAAGTTATCATATTCAGGTATGTTTAAGCAGTCTATACATTTGTCTTTCGTTTTTCTTTACAAGAGTTTTATAGTTTTCTTCATAATATTTTTTTCTTCATAATATTTGTGTATATTTTTGATAAGGGAAATCCCATGTACTTTAGAGTCTTATTGCGCTGCTGAATGGTATCTTATTTTCAGTAGATTTTTAAAAAACAGTTATTGTCAGTGTGAGGAACACTATTGGTTTCTACTCAAACCTTTTGCATTATTTTGATGTGTTTATTATCTTAGATATTCTTATCTACTGTTTGTTAATAGGTTTGTATTTTCTGGATGGATTATCATGCTATTTGCAGACAATAACATTTTTATTTCTTCCCAGGTTCTCACTTGCTATTCCAAGCAACACAATTTTGTTTTGTTTTATTACAGCTGAATAGTATTCATAGGTGTATGTGTATCTCCTCCATATTTTTTATATCTCAAAATAGAGCATTTTAAAAATTTAACCTGGTAAGCTATACAAAATAACATTCCTAAGTAAATCCTGTGAAACCTTAAGTAAGTGCTATACCACAGTGACACAAGGTCTGAATTATATTCTGAACCATGGTTAGCACATTGTATGATCAAATGTGCATCTTACCAAGAGTCCCAGGCAGCTTTGCACCCTCACCTTAGACAGTTCAAAGCCCTCTGTTGTGTGATACTTCCTTCATCTCTCTCATTTCAGTTCTTTCAAGCAATCAATATTAAAAAGAAAAAAACTTTCAATAATTAGGGAGCTATATAAGTTCAGACTATCTTCTTGGCATTACTAAGTTATTTTAAAATTATATTAAAATCAGTTTGTAAACCAAAGTTAATCTCATTGGCCATCGTTTCCCTCTCTTCCCTTCCTAACACTTCCCTATTTGATTGGATTCTGTCACAGTCCTTTAGTCACATACCATCAGAGTAGTCTTAGATTCTAGAGAACACCAGAACTGATGATGGTCAACACTGAAAAGTCATAGCTTTCCACAGCCTAAAACTCCTGTATCAGTGAGAAGAGGATCCCAGTTGATTGGCTCATGAGCTCACAGGTCTATGAGGTGAATGGGAGAAACTTGGATCGAAGCCTAGGTCTCTAGGATGGTTTCTCTGGTAAGAGCTGAGTCATAATCACAGTGGTGATGGATGGTCAGTGAGCTGGAAGGAGCTCTTGTCCTACTGTGCAGGAAGAAGGCAGGGCCCAACAACTACATCCTATGTCCTTTCTGTCCTTAAGTTGAATTCATTGTCTCTTTGTGGTATACATCACTGTTTTTACCAGCTAGGAGGATGAAAGGAACATAAGTAAGGGTATTACTAATCACTAGGCCCCTGTGGAGAAGGGTTAAGCACTGGCAGATTTGGACAGAGCAGCAGCAAATCTGTCACCACTTTAGTTACAAAAAGTAGCACCACCTCCTAGTGCTATATTTGGACTTTTTTTTTTTTAGCTTTAAATATCCTTACTGAAGGTGAACATCCCAGGGGAAATGATGAAGTGGCCTTCCTTTGAGTTTCTGAATTGTTTCAGTTCCAATAATATTTGAATTTGGCAAGTTTTGAGTTCTTTTTGGGAGGATGAAGCAAGAATGGATTGGAAAATATCCTCTGCCTTGACAGAAGGGAAATGAGTGATTGAATTATTACATCTATATGGTAGAATTAATGTAGAAATCAGAAAGTTGTTTTGTATAATTAATGTGTGGTATAATAATATATTTGTGACTATCATGTTGACTTAATAGGGTCAATATTGCTCAAAAGGTTGAAGTGAACAGCAATTCTTTTAGTGACCACCAATTTTCCACCCCAGAATTCCACACAGACCACAACTGGCTACTGTTCCACACAGTGGGATGCAGTTGACTGGGGATTTTTCTTTCATGGTCCTTACTACTTTACCTACTCCATCAAAAATGAGGATCTGAGTTTGATCCTCAGAGCCAACATAAGAATTCTAGGTGTGGCAACACATGTTTGACATTCCAACCCTGGGCAGATGGCTACACTGGTCAGCAGAGCCTAACTGACGAGCTTCAGGCCAGTCTCAAAGAAGCATAAGTCCTTTAGGCTGATGCCAGAGTCTCCTCTGGCTTCCACACACGTGTGTACATGGACCTGAACATATATGTACCTCCCGTGAACATGTGCACACAAATATACATTTAAAAGTAAAAGAGAAAACCAAACAGCTTCCCACAAAGGAAAAGGTGTCAGCAGAATGTCCAAGTAAAACTCCAAAACTTGAAGGGTAAATAGACATGTCCAATTCTGGGCATACCTGGATTAATATTCTCTTTGTATAGTTTCCCAAACAGTTTTCTTTTTTGTTCAATACCCTGACCATGTAGGACCAAGCAGAAAGAGTCATCTGAAAGCTTATATATGTTTCCTAAGATAAAAATATAATAGGGTAGAAAAACATCTACTAATCCTAAATCCATGGTTGAGTTGTCTACAGTAAATGACATTAGCATGAGAAAAGCATACATATTTATTAAGTGTGTTTTGTGGATCTGGGAATCTTCATTGCTATAGAAAAATACCAGAGACTGTGTGATTTATAAGAAAATAAGTTTATTGTGAATCTAGGCATAGATCTGGGGCATGCATGAAATCTGAAGAGACGAAAGGAGAAGAGTCATAATTTTAAGTTGAATCAAGGCTGCAAAGTGGGACCCTGCAAAAACAAAACAAAACAAAATAAAACTACAATGACAATAACAAAACAACAACAACAAAAACCAAACTAACAGACAATCCCCCCCAAAACCCCACATAAAACAAGTTTGCTTTGATGACTAGGAAATTTAAGTACACAGTTCTGGGGAAGGACTCACACTGCTTTGACTCACTGAGGAAGCCTACAGCAGATCATCCTAGGCCTTCAAGTCTACACTAGAAGTTGTTTTGTAAGAGAGTTTAGAGATTTCTTTTATATAGGCACAAGCGTTGCCCTGACAAATGTCTACAGACTCAAAGGCTAAACCACAGGAACTGATTATAGGGTTCCTACATGGGTCTCACTGGGCTCAACATAAGGTGTTAGTAGAAGCGTGTTCAGTTCTGAAGATTCTTGGGAACAGATGTTTATCTTTTCCTAACCCATGGCACTGTCCTCTCTCCTCAGTGCTTGTCTATCCAGGATTACCTTCCTTCTGTTTTATCCTATGGGCTTCTTTCCTGTCATCCTTTCTCTCTATTTTTAAGGATCTGGGTGGATAATCCAGGAGACTTTCCCTAGATAGAGCCTTAATTTAGCCACACCTGCAAATTCCCTTATCCCTGTAAGTTAAGCTATTCGCAGGTTTCAGAGTTAGGATGTGAACATTTGGGAGGCAGGTGAATGTACATACTCAGTTTACCACAGGGATGAGACTCAGAATTGGATGCCTGTGCTACCAGCTTACAGCAGAGTGTTATCTGTGGACATCTCACTCTGCATAGAGCTTGTAAGCCTGGGGACCCCTAACTGGGCTTTTTAGCACAGGACTGGGTCTGAAATGGGTGGTGGAAGCAGGTCTTACTATGGTTAACCTGTAATCCTCAGGGATTCAGGAAAGAAGCTCTCAGAATTAAACACAAGGAAGGCTCTCCTGGAGATCTAGGCACTGAGGAAGCAGGACAGAGCTTGTTTCTGGGAAAGGAAGAAAGAAAAGAGAAACAGATGCAGGGGCTGGAGTGATGGGCCAGGGATTAAGAACACTCGCTGCTCCTCCTGAGAATTCATGTTCAATTTCCAGGACACACCTTAGTAAGTGTGGAAAGGAATGTGGCCAGTACCCTGAACATCCAGGAGTATCATTTAAAAAGGCTATGCATGCTGCCAAACACAAGGCTTCTTCCTACAAGGTTGGGGAGCACAGTGCTATCTTCATTCATAGAGTACCATGTCAAACTGTCCAGTCAGCTGGACAATCAAGTGGGACCCCCAGACCCTGTGGAGAGGACTGAGATGCATGAGAAAATAAAGAGGCAAAGCAAGTCAAGAAGTCTGATCAAGCTGGCAAAGATTTTATTGTTCACATCGGTTATATACTCTAAAAACAGGATATGGGGAGGGGCAGGCAGGGAAAGGGGGCTTTGCAGGTGAAGGAAACTAGCTGCAGCTGTCGGGTCTAACTAGGTTATACTTGTTGTTCTCAGAAAGCCTTGCCGTTTCCAGGGGTTCTAAAAACATCTATCTAGCAGGATGTTGGCTAAATCTAAAGATCAGGAGGAAAGGTTACTAAGGTGGATTGCTATGAGGCCTTGTTTGAAGCTCTGAGAACTGACAAGTAAATCATGGAAGGTAAACAGAAAGAAGAATAGTAGATAGGAGAGCCAAGGGTGAGTGTTTGCCAAGAGTAAGGCCGCGCCATGGCTTCCCACATCAGTCGTAAGGCCCCTGTGAAAAGTCCTTCATGGATTGACAGGTACTTCCTAGTAGTGAGCTGCTTGCAAGGTCTGGTGAGATCCTTTTGAACTGTCCTGGCCACACAACACAAATGGGGTACTTGTGGGCTTAGCTTCATTTCATCTGTATTAGGTGATGTTTAAAGGACAAGAAAAGAAGTTAGGGTTCTTGACTCCTTCCCATGAATCCTCTTGCCTTCTGAGCCAAATCTTCATGCTTAGTTTGTAGTAGGATGGGAATGGCTGAGGACCTGAGCTCCATTTTAATGACATCCAGGAAAAGCAGGTTTCTAAGGCAACCCAGTGTCATCACTATTAGAAACCAGGTAAGTAACAATTTTCAGGTGGCAACTGAGCGCCAGCACCAGGAGTCTGAGCATGGCAGTTATGAATTGGAGGCTTCTGTGGATTGTATAGCAAGATCTGTTTCAAACAGCAATGTAAAACACATCACTTAAATTCTGTTTTGTCTACTTCAATAAGCCAGCCCTTCAGTTTGTCTTAAGGTCCCTCAGTACTTGTGTGTTCTCCCTGTGTGCTCTCCCCAATCTCTCTGTGCCTGTGGATGGGGAGGGTTCATGTGAATGTGTGCATGCATGTATGCAGGTGCACATGCACATTTGTGTATGTGTGTGGATGTCAGAGATCAATGTCTAGTGCCTTATTCAATTGCTCTACAACTTACTTTTTAGGAAGGCTGTCTCACTGAACCTGCAGCTTTCCAACTTGTTTGAACCAGCCAGCCTTAGGGGTCCTCCTGCTTCTGCCTCCCAGAGCTGAGATCACAGGTGCATGCTGCCTCCCATCTTTTTTTTATTATTAAATTCAAGTTCATTTGCTTGCATGTCACTTTATCAACTGAACCATCCTCCCAGCTCCAAGTCTCCCTGCTTTTGGTGTAATGTGTATTAATCATGCTAGAAATTATGACTGATAAAATGTAAAAGTTATACATTCACTTCAGTACAATAATACATTTGTCATGTATTAATACAATTAATATTTCAATGAATATTTTCCAAAATTTCAAAAAAGTCACACTAATTTACATCTTTTTCGGTTACTTTTGAGTTTGGTACTTAGCACAGGGCTTTTCATACTGGTGCTGCCTTCAGCTGCCAGTACAGTCATGCTCTTGGAACAGCTATCCTGGTGTTAATTTAAATGCTCTGTATAAATGCCCTGGAAATTTCAAGGCCCCATCAAAATGATGGCTGTGGAATCTAGGCCTTCCTCCTCTTATGCTCATCACATTCCTGTAATACATGCCTAGTGTACCCTGGCACAAGGTATTTACTTCCTCCCAGAGAGCTTCAGAAATAGCCTTCTCATGGAAACCTACAGGAGACAAATTAAAACAAACCCAACTTCACCTCTGACAATAAAACCCCAAGGTACAATGAGGAGCACAGTGGGTAAATTTATACAACATTAAAATAATTTTTATTTTTAGAAATTTTTATTTCTAATCTTGTTCATTCATAATATTGTATGTGTATTACACTGCATTTTGATTCTTGTCTTTCTCCACTCCTTTTATCTTCCTTTAATCTCTAGCAAATTTTCTCTTCCCTTTCTCATACTCATGGTTTTAGTTGTGTTTTGTAAACCATTTTGTTTTACCTACAGTCTTTTAGTACACTCTAAGCCCTTGAGAGGTAGGTATTTTAATGTTAGAAACTGACAATCAATTTACATTAGTTCTCAGAAACTAATGAACAGACAATTGTCAAATACCACTCAGATCTGGTAAGTAATGAGACTGGGGACCCAGCCAGAGTTTACTGACCAAATGTAATAGTTTTGCAAGGAAAGTTACTGTGTCTCTGTGGGGAGTTGGTACTTTGTTGAACAAAAAGGTACAAAGTTAGTTCACCTTTAGATACCTCTATATGAAGATACAAGCACAGCTAGACATGTTTTCTTTATGCTAAAAGTGTTACAAGGTCACAGGTCAGACTATTCCTGGAATTATCATCCATGTTCAGAACACTTATAGTCACAAAGGATTGCTTGCTAGATTTTATATCTCTTCTCAAATGGCTCTCTGTCAATTTCCTTAACAGCCCTCTGAGGCAATGTGCCATCACCAGATGCATTCATGCCTTCCTAGACATTGTCTGAATTGACCTGTGTGGAATAAAATTGTCTGAAAGTCAGCTTTGCTCTGGCTTCCCTTGGATTTCATAAAACCCATTGCCTGGACCCTTCCCTCCCTCTCTGATGGTCATTCTCTGGCTGTTCGTTTTGTAGGCTGTTGTTCCTGTCCCTTTGCCTGGATTCTTCTCCATTGTCTTCTACATCTGCTGCAAAGCCAGATTAGGCTGTCACAAGGATTCTGAAGATAGGCTGCCTGGTTAGAATATGAGGTCTCCTTATTAGCTGTACGATCTCAGGTGCATATCTTATATCTTCAGTGGCTTCTGGTTTGGCCTCTTACAAAAGGAAAATAGAAATAATTTCTATGCCTCATTACTGTTTTGCCTGGAAAATGTTAAGGACATAACAAGTGAATTGTAAATAAAAGATAGAGTGTGCATATATCTGATACTGTGTAACCATCAGTGACAGCAGATCTAGCAGGACTTCTCCTTGGACTGTGGCTCTCAGTAAAATTCCAAAGCATACCAACACCTGAGCTTGTTTATAAGATGGCCAAATTGTTATCAAATAGTTTCCAAGACCCAGACTTCTCAGTGGAGTGCAGCCTGCTCTCTAAGGAGGTACTGCATGGTCCTGAGGACTTTCAGGCCAGGATCACATGATTGCTAGAATTTCCAGAGCATTTAATGTGAGTAATGGCAGCTGGCACAAGAGAGTAGATATGTTTGATGGGGCCAACCCACATGGGCCTTCAGCAGATGTGAGCTTTGTGTCTGCAGCTTGACATACTTTCTGATCAGTTCTGATGGGAGGAAGAGCAATTGACCTTTGCCTAAATTCTTGTCAAACTAAATCTGAAGAAAATGATGATGACACACTTAATAACTCAGTTCATTTACTTTGGAAGCAAAAATGTTTGTAATTAGCTCCCAATTATTCAACATGCGGCTTCCCTTCCTTTTAACCTTCTACTGTCTGATTTTTTGATAGCTTAATGGTATATAGCCAAAATCAAACACAACCTGTCTGTGTTAGTCACCTTGTCTGATGTTGTGCAAAAGGACCAAGAAAAATAGTTTAAATGAAGGAATTATTTGCTCTGACTCATGGATTTACAGGCTTGTTTCCAGTCTTTTACTATGCTAATTCTGAGCACATGGTGAGGCAAATATCATGGTGCTGGGAGCATGTGGCTGAGGCTACCAACCTCAACGATGATGGGAAACAGGGTGAAAAAAAAGTGACTGGATCAAGAATAGCATTCAACAGCACGGTAAGTGATCTGCATCTTCCAAGGAAGCTGAGGCTCCTGAAGTACCCACCCTAGATAGTGTTTCTAGCTAGAGACCAAGCATTAAAACAGAGCCTGTGGGAAACATGTCATATTTAAGCCAAAACACTGTATCAGTACACCCAGAAAGTGTTTTAAGTCAAGAAAGTAGATCCACTGAAGAAAATACAGAGTCTGAGCTACATCAGTTGTGTTATAGGTGGGCCACCACCTTATCTAAGCACATCTTCATAGGTAGAAAAGCCACTGAAGTGATATTTTGCAGTAGAAGGTAAAATGGTATTGATTGGGTCTGCAAAAGCAATAAAAAATTATCATGAAGGGGCAGTGTAGAGAATAATCAATGATGGAAAATTAATAAGGGAAGCATCTGGTATAGTGAGGGATTCTGAATAAACTGATCTGAGAGAATTCTGTTGAAGATAAACCATGGAGATCCTGGGGTATAAGAGAAAGCAAATAATGCATGACCACACACCGAGACTAGCTAGCATCAATAGAACAGGACTCTTTGGTGTACTTGGATATTATAGGGAAGTACACAGATTGACTCAGCAGAAGGTTTAGTAGGATAACCACAGGTTAGAAGAGAGTCTTATTTTCCGTCCCTTCAAGACCCTTTCCAAAATAGTGGAGTTGTAATCCTCAATACTGTGAAATATAAACTTGTTTGTAGTTTATTCTCAAACATAATCAAATTAAAATAATTCTTCCAGTATGGCTGTTGTCTTTAAGGAAGAGCTTCCTGGGCTGGTATGATGCTTTCTTGGGATCCTTCATGTTCCTGACAACACAGAGGAATCTTATCCCACTACTTGGTGTCATCTTGACAGATTCTAAGATTCTAAGAATTGATTCTATTGGACTAACTTGGTGCTTACATTTCTTTCTTTCTCTCTCTTCCTTTCTTCCTCCCTTCCCCTCTCCCCCCACTTCTCATTTTATTTATTTATTTATTTATTTATATTCCAGCCATGGCCCCCCTCCCTGTACCCCCACCCACAGTTCCTCATCCCATTCCTCCTTTCTCTTGTCTAAGAGAGGGTGCTCCCCCTTCCTCCTTGGGGAAGCCTGGTCTCAAATCTCTCAAGAATTAGGCACATTTATCTCCCACGAGGCCTGACCAGGCAGTCCTCTACTATATATATGCCAGAGGCTTCAGAACAGGCTGTGTATGCTGCCTGCTTGGTGGCTCAGTCTCTGGGAGCTCCTAGGGGTCCAGCCTAGTTGAGACCGTTGGTCTTTATATGGGATTGCTCCCCAGCTTCAGTTCATTCAATCCTCCTAACTCAACCATAGACGTCCCTAGCTTCAGTCCAATGGTTGGACATAAATACCTGCATCTCTCAGCTACTGGTAGGGCCTCTCATGAGGACAGCTACACTAGGCTTCTGTCTCTAAGCACAACATAGCATCGGTAATAGTGTCAGACCTTGTGGCCTTCCAATGAAACGGAACACTGGACCTCCTTTCCTTTAATCTCTTCTTTATTTTTGTCCCTGCGGTTCTTTTAGGCAGAGCAATTCTGGGTCAGAAATTTTGACTGTGGGTTGGCAACTATGTCCCTCCATTTGAGGCCATGCCTACCTACTGGATGTGGACTGGATGTGGACTCTTCTAGTTCCCTCTCCCCAATGCTGGGTATTTTGGCTAAGGTCACCCTCATTGAATCCTGAGAGTCTCTCACCTCCAAGGTCTCTGACACTTTCTAGATGGTCTGCCCACCTCCCGCTCCCAGAAGCTGCATAGTTCCATTCATTCTCTTGGCCCTCTGGGCTTCTCTCCTGCCACCCCATACCTGATCCTGTTACCCTTTCTCCCAATCTCACCTCTCCCACCCAGGTCAGTCCCTTCCCCTGCCTCCTAGGATTATTTGGTTCCCCCTTCTAAGTGGAACTAAAACATCTTCACTTGGGCCTTCCTGCTTGTTAAACTTCTTATGATCTGTGAGTTGTATTCTACATATTCTGTATTTTTGGCTAATATCCACTTATCAGGGAGTACATACCATGCAAGTCCTTTTGAGTCTGGTTTACCTCATTCAGGATAATATTTTCTAGTTCTGTCCATTTGCCTGCAAAATTCATGATGTCCTTGTTCTTAATAGCTGAATAGTATTCCATTGTGTAAATGAACCACATTTTCTATATCCACTCTTCTGTTGAGGGATATCTGGGTTGTTTCCAGTTTCTGGCTATCACAGATAAGGCTGCTATGAATATAGTGGAGCACGTGTCCTTGTAGTATGTGAAGCATCTTTTGGGTATATGCCCAGGAGTGATAGAACTATTTCCAATTTTTCAAGGAACTGCCAGATTAACCCCAGAGTAGTTGTACCAGTTTCAAATCCCACTGGAGTGGATTCCTCTTTCTCTTCATCCTCACCAGCATGTGCTGTCACTTGAGTTTTTGATCTTAGCTATTCTGATTGGTGAAAGGTGGAAATCTCAGGGTTGTATTGATTTGCAATTCCCTGATAACTAAGGACTGTGATTTACATTGATGGATTTTCATATATTGAACCATCCATCCCTGTATCCCAGGGATGAAGCCTACTTGATCTTGGTGAATGATTGTTTTGATGTGTTCCTGGATTCTGTTTGCAAGAATTTTTTGAGTATTTTTGCATTGATACTCATAAGTGAAATTTGCTTGAAGTTCTCTTTCTTTGTTTGGTCTTTCTGTGGTTTAGGTATCAGAGTAACTGTGGCTTCATAGATTGAGTTAGGTAGTGTTCCTTCTATTTCTATTTGGTACAATAGTTTGAGGAGTGTTGGTTTTAGCTCCTCTTTAAAGGTCTGATAGAAGGTGCTGATATTTCTTTCACAGCATTTATGACCTATAATCATATTTGTTGATTACTTTTATTTGTCACTACATTTCCTATGCCATGTTTTAGCTCTGTGATATTATAATTTTAGACTTAAAAACCTTTACAGTTCTATCTTAGTATCTAGACACAGTGCTTTTGACTTCCACCTTAGTCATAACGTATCACTGGCTTATCATTACATGAGTCATTAAAATTTGTTTTCTTTGTCTCTTGTCTTCTCATATGCTCACCTAAGATGACCTTATTTTAATTCTATTTTTAAGAATTCATTTTTATTTATTTGTATATATGTGGTGGTTTGATAAGAACTCCTCCTGTAGGTTCATATACCAGGGCATGGCACTATTTGAAGGGATTAGAAAGATTAGGAGGTGTCACCTTGGTGGAGGAAGCATGTCACTGTGTGTGGGCTTTCAAATTTCAAAAGCCCATGCCAGGCCCAGGCTCTCTTTCCCTACTGCCTGTGTGTGAGGATATAGAACTCTCTTCAACTTCTCCAACATCATGTCTGTCAGTGTGCAGTCATGCTTCCTGCCATGATGATAATGGACTAAACCTCTGAAACTGTAACCAAGCCCCAATTAAATGCATTATTTTTGTAAAAGAGTTGTCTTTTTACAGCAATAAATGACAACTAAGATAATATTCATGAATGTGCTTGTCAGAATGTACAATATCTTTTATATAGCCTAGGGAGACCAAAAATGACATGAGATCTCTAGAATGGGAGTTATAGGTGGTTATGAGCCACCAAGTGGGTGCTGGAACTGAACATTGGTCCTCTTAAAGAACAAATGTTCTTAGCTGCTAAGCCATCTCTCCAACACCATGATTCGGTTTTGAATTATGATTTGGCTATTATGACTCAAATGGAAGACAACTTCATCTGGGAAGCCTTCCCTAGCTTTTCAGGACAGAGTCATGAATCCTCCTGTATTTTCAGAGTACCTAATACTAATTCTTAGAAGTCTTTGTCTATATGATTCATTCTGAGTCATAGGCAGAATAGCACAAGTGACTCATTCCATGTGGAATCCAGTAGGGGAAGCAAATGGATACTTTATGGACATGGGGTGCTGGTTCTAGGTATTAAGACTTCTGACATCAAAGGTACTTTCCAATCCTGTGTGAATTTGCATTGTTCCTGAAGATACATTTGGTAAATGAGTTCCTGAACACTAGTCTTCAGTATGGTATCAATCCTTAATACTGTTGGGAATCCATCACCAGTTGTTTGCACAAATGAAGGGTTTCTTTCCTCAGTCTTAAAGATAGAGGATTATTCTGGTTAACTTTTATTGTCTTTTAATTACATGGTTTTACTTTATTCTCTCAGGCTTCCAGGATCCTAATGACAGAAAAAAAATGTTGATTCATTTTTAACCAATGGTTTTTAAAATTATTATTACGCTGAAAGTCTTTGAGACTTTCTGGATTAGCACATCTCCTCCATCTGTTCCCCCAAAGAAGGGATGGTAAACAATGTCAGTAATGTGAGGACCTCAGACAAGAATCTATTGGCCATGTGGCTAGAAACTAAACCTAGTAATTACAAGGCCAAGGGCCCCTGAGCTTTCTGTAACTTAGAGTATTGGCAAAGAGGAAACAGAAGTTCTTAGAGTCAAGGTGAAAGGTATCATCATACTGATTGCCTTGGGTTGACAGGCCACTGTGGAAATGGAAGATACAACTGTCATCGTACCTTATATGCAGAACTTTCTTTGAGAATTGCATCTGAATTACATTTGAAAAGTGGAGGGAGAAAAGAAACTGACAGTCAAGGAACTTTGTGTTTAAGTGCATCCTATCAGGCTTACTGTAAATCCTGGAGCAGTTCAAAGTGCCATTTAATGAGCATCAGTTTCCCTGGAGAGAGGAATATTTTTCATCAAGCTCACTACTCCTTCAGGGCTTGAAGTGGATTTGGTTTTATGAACAGTTATGACTTTTTCATAAGGTATGCTTTGTTTTCACCCAGGATGGCATAATTCACAAATTAAGGCATAATTACCTTTTCCAGGAACAAATCCCTTTCCTGGCAGCTTCAAATCCCACTGAAAACAGATAAGTACTTGTGCATAGCTTATGCAATTGATTATTTTCTCTATCCATGGTAAATACCAACAATTCCTTTCATGGGAGGTAAAAGAGAAGATGCAGAATGAAGGACTAAAGGGCCCAGTAACTTTTAGTAGAACTCTCTAATGTATCTCTAATACCCACTTAACCATTGGTGCTTTGGGGAAGAATGGAGGAGGTAGACCAACTTTGTCATTAGCCAGCCATCTCTATAGAAGGAGCCTTGTCAATAGAAGTTTGGTCAGAACTGTCAAAGCTCTTGTCCTAGTGTTGATCAACTTAACTCAGCTTAACTCATTCATCCTTATACCTTCTTCCTCACTTATCCCATTCACCAAAACTCACTTATCCATTTTTATCCATTGTCATTGTAGTGCTGGACTCTTTCCTTATCTTGCTAGAAATGTTGAGTGCTGGAATTGCCTGCCTGACACCCACTTCCAGGCTTCTGGGTTGGAGCACTTTCCTCTAACATAAGGATGCAGGTAACCAGGGATCTCATTTACCTTCTTCTTCTTCTCCCTTCTGAGGCCTGAGATTAGCTTACAGGAGAGACTACACATCTTTGGCATGGGATACAAGCAGGCCATATTAATCAAACAATATTTGGGGAATAATAGTCTGGCAGCAAGAACCAAAGGCAGAGAGTGAATTATCAGGTGATTACAGCAATTTGGTCCTCTATTGGCCTCAACTAGAAAGGCATTTTGCCAAGCCTATTATATTGAGACATTGAATAAGAAATGTACAGTGACCTTATTGAAAGGCAAGCCCTATGCCAGATGCTTTACTCACTCAAGGTAAGTTAGGAATAAAGTAGTTCTTGTTCCAGGTGCCTCTTGTGAAACCTATACTTTTATATTTTTGCACTTTCCATAGATGCTCATATTATATATTCATTCATGAAGACTGGGACTGGGACTGGGACTCCAAAACATGTGTACACATTAATCCTTCCAACACTCTATAAGGGGGAGCACCATTTGTATCTTCTAGTACTTACTTTCCCTGAGCACTGCCTCCCTCACTGCCCATGGAGAAGAGCCCTGGATTATCTACTCTTCATGTATACATACTGTTCTTTGTTGTCTTTGTTGTTTGTTTTTGTTTGAGGCAGAGTCTTGCTATGAAAATACCATGAATGTCTGATACACATGTTGGCCTTAAACTCATAATCCTCTTGCCTTAACCTCCCAAGTGCTAGGATTACAGGCATACACCATCACATCCCATTACAAGAGCAATTATTTTCATGTTAGTCTCTATCTGCCAAATGCCTGGACTTTGTGTTCAAATGTTTGTTAGATGAACAAGTCTTCTATTACGTGACCTATATGAGTAAAAGGGAAATGCACAGAACTTGAGAAGCAATCACAATTCAAGAAAAAGTTAAGCAGGTTGATTCTGGGATTCTTGGCAGCACACTGCCACTTGGAAACTTATCTTTTAAGGGGCATCAGTTAGTCATAATTCTGAGCTATGGCCCTGTTTAAAATGTCTACAGAGCTTTTGATTGGTCCTTTGGATTGGACATTTGGTCATGAGTGGATCAGCTGTATCCTGAAGAGTAGTAATAGTATGATGTATCTATACAGGAATCTTCTCTGTGAGCAATGTAGGCATAAAATATTTTTAGGCACTGTGTAAAGTTTACCCTTCTGTTATGAAAATGCTTATTTTGCTGCCTTCAAATCTTGTTTCAATCCAGAATCTTTTGTCTCAAGTTTGTGTAAACAGTTCTTACCATTGTCTGCCTTGTCAATAAATGCTGATCACCCAGTGAGTGGCTGGGCAGAATAGAGAACAGGGCAGGATGTCCACCAACCAAAAGAAGGAGAGAGAGAGAGAGAGAGAGAGAGAGAGAGAGAGAGAGAGAGAGAGAGATTGGTGAGGAGGATGAAGAATATGGAGCCATGAGGAAGAAGTCCGGGGAGATAATAATAATATGCAAATATCATGGATGGAGCTGGGAGGTAGTCAGATTAACATAGAAAGTAAAGATAGATCATTTAACTGCTCAGTTATTGAGGTACGGTTTTAAATAAATATTTTTTCTGTGTGATTATTGGGGGGTAGTTTAAGGTAAAGAAATACAACCACCAGATTCATTGTTATATTTATAGTTAGAAAATTTCATTTAAAGAGCAGTAAGGAGAGCAGAGCTCAGCAAAAGCCATTACTGGAAGGTAACCTAAATGGTGCTCACCATAATACATTATTGGAAGGGTTAATATATGCAGACATATTTTAGAATCCCAATCTGGACACTTACAGATGTAAGTCTATGTGATTCTGAGCAAATTAATCTCTCTGTATTTCAGTGTCCTCATTTGAAGAGATAAGACCATAACCATGTTAACCATTTAAATGTATTATGTTGAATGTCACAATGTATGTAACACACTTAACACAGCCTGGCACCTGAAGCTCTCCTGGTAGTTAGTTTGTACTGGGAAACAGGGAGCTTTTGCCAGGTCTTGATTTTTTTCTCCTCTGTACAGATATAAAGAAGCCCATAAAGATTCTCAGGGTAACAAAATTCTGAGAGAAAGCAGGACTGATTATAATTGAGAACTTCAAATTTAAGAAGTCATGATTTCAGTAAATCCAAAGTGCTTATGAAATTATTTGATCCCCGCTTTTAACATTATTGAGAAAACAAAGCAAATTTAACATCAGTATCCATTTAGCCATTAAAGAAAAGTCACTTTTCTGTACTTGTTAGTTCTACTGGGTATGACAGCAAGAGAATCCATTTCAAGGTCAGAGTCTCTTCACTATCCCAAGTTCTAGAGCGTGGTATCCACTGCCGTGTGCTAATAAAACAGCAGTGAGTCAAGCCATTCAGCTGTTGAAGGGTGTTGATACAATGCTTTTGAGGGATAAAGCAAAACTCTTCTAATCCTTAGGCAGATCCAGCAATTGGCTATACTTATGAATCTCCTCAAAGCAAATATCCATTTCTAAACATAGCGCCCTTTAAAGAAAAGCAGAAGTTCTGGGTGGCCCAGTCCTCTGATATGGTCTTAAGGGGGTGTTTTTAGAGGCTTGGTCTAGTTTGTGTATTCTCTCAAAGATTCTGTAAGTGAGCAATTGTTGGAAGACCCTGCTATTAAGGTAGCAGTCTACCATATCTGGATAGCTCTCTGAGCTAGGTGCAGAATGGGGGACTCCCTTTCTCCATGGGGCTTCCCCTTCACTGATCTTATCTGGAGAATTCTCTAAGCACAGGCTCCTGCCCCTCTGGAGGATGACCCTGTACAGAGCTTCCTGCAATTGCTGCATGATTCAAAACATAAGGCCTTCAGCTCAGCCTTTCCTACTGTATGATAATTAGGTACTGTATGTGTGTTATGATCAAGCATTCCTTTCCACTCATAAACCTAAGACCCCTTATATATCCTACTCCTGGAACAATAAAGTAGAGCTGTCTCATTGTTTCTGGAAGTCCTTCCATCACACTCAGGGCCATCCAAACCCTGTTTGCTGCTTCTGCTCCCTCTGCTCTTGTTGGAGGTCAAGGACTCCCAAGAAGAAGGGAGACCCACAAACAATAACCTCTGATACACTCTTTTTAACTTTGCTGGAGTCAAAAGAACACAATTGAAAATCTTACACGCAGGGTTATACTCTAAAGCTATAATAAGTATGACCATGTATTATGACCATATACCTCATCTGTATATGAAGACAGAAAAATACAGCAGCTGGTTAGAATAAGGAAGTCCAAACAAAGCAAGACAGACATGGAAATTTGTTTGGGGAAAAAGGTGATAATATACAACAGTGAGGGAAACAATAAATGAATCAACTAATTATATATATAAAGAAAAAGAATCTTGATCACTGTCTGAAACCAACCTAGAACCAGATGAACCATCCAAATAAATAGGCCAATAATGTGCAGGAAAGGATTTCCTTGGGGTTCTGATAAAAAAAAAAAAAAAAGGATTGTCTTAGCTGGGAATAGTGTTGCTTACCTAAAATCCCAGCACTTGGGAAGCTGAAACAGAGGAGTAGTGTTGAGTTTGAGGCCAGCCTGGGCTACATAGTGAGTTCAAAGCTTAGTTTTCAAATGGAAAGTTACCAGACCAGTTCTAACTAGAGTCACGTTAGGCAAATCATGAGGATACCTTTATAATCCTGGCTCCCCAGCTCAGTTTTGTCTCTGAAACCACTGTTTAAGACTGAGACACCTGTTTCTCAGTCACTGCAAGTAAAGTCAACACCCACAGCTTGCTTCTCTTCCACACTTAACTCAGTTCAAGTCTCCCAGACAATCCTGGATAGGGCTACCTACAATTATGCTGAAACACCTGCTGTAATGTCTTCAAAGTGGTAGTTTTGAGGTTTGATTTTTCTTTTGAGGCATACAGACAGAGACACCAAAGGAGGAGGACAGAGTAACAGTGGAACAAACCAGTTTCTGGAATGAGTTGCCTTAAATATTGCCAGTGTTCTTTCTAATGTGGCCAATTCAATCTATACTCCAGGTACTCATGTAGGAGAGTATCTGTGATATCTCATCCTTGTCAATGTTTGGCAATGCTTGGTTTTTATTTGGAAAAGCTATCTTATTCTTATTTTAATTGGTGATTGTTAACAAATGATGTTTAATATACTTTTATCTATGTATTGTCCATTCAGATATAGAGTTTTCAGATTATCTTTTGTCTTTTTTTTATTAGTTTTGTTACTGTTTAAGAGTCACTATTTGATAATGATTCTTTGTTGGCTCTATTTTATTTTTCTGAAAGATTACCTTGGAAACCTTGAGTTTTTGTGCTTTTTCATTTCCATAAGCCTTTTAGATATATTTATATTACCATCACAAGCCTAATGAAATTGTTTTTCACGTAGGCTATAGAATAAAACTGGAAGTAATTGAAATCTTCACAACAGTTGGTTTTCAAATTTATGGATATGATATTTCCTTCCATTTATTAGGATTTTGTTAGTATTTCTCAATTCAATTTGTAAGTTTATTTTATATTTTATGTTTCAGGGTGAAATATAGAAGTGTAATGAATTTATTTTTTGTGTAGGAACTCTACTAAATGCATTGTTACAAGTCTAATTTAGACTATTATGAATTTTATATGAATGCAATTATATTATTCAACAATATCATCTGTGTTCTCCCAGTACTACAGTATTTTCCGTGTGCCCTATGTGTCTCTTAGTCTTTGTTTCTATTTTCTCTATTATACTTGGTATATATTGGTAAGATTTTTGACCACTTTCTAGGACATTAAGTTTTATTTAGCTCTATCTAATCGATGTTAAATCTACTCGTGATTTTAATTCAAATTTTCTTCTTGGAAGTTTCATTTTCAAATGTTATTACATTCAAATGTTAATAAGTTTTATATTTCTTGAAAACATTTTTAAGATTGTCTTTTATCTTTTCAAAGGAACAGATCTTTAAAATTTCTGTTTTCTGAGCCTTTATCAGACATAGTTTCAGCCTGATCATAATGCTAATTTTTTTATGTTGTTTCTGCTTCCAGTTAGTTAAAAACAAGTCTGGCATTATTTTCAAGTAAGAATCTGTTGTATGCTTTATGAGGACTTTTTGTCAGGCAATTTTGCTATATAATTTCAGGAAATGGGTTCTGTCCTTTTAACAGGGTCATAAATTACATCTAGGTCCAAGTGAAAATTACTGAGCTAAAATGTATGGCTTTCAGCATAGAGGGGCTTATGTTGGGTCCAGCTCCATAATTACTACAATGACCCATTTTCAATAATAAGCTACTGAAGAAAGGTTTTATCAAGTAGAAACAGAGTGGTCACCCCCTTTCTGTCACTTGGCCAGCACTGGAGCACCCTTGAAACATTTGCATACAAATGAAAGCAATGTAAAGTGAGACATTATTTTCAGGGATATGTGTGTGTGGCAGTAAAGTTTTCACTGATGAAAATAGCTATTACTGGCCTGGAACAAATTAAGAAATTGACACTTTTAATGCTGTTGTGCAGTGTTTAATACCAGATACAACTAAAGTTTATGAAGACCTACTAACATTTTCCCAGTAGTGAAATGAAAATTAATTTTAAGCATGCATGAAAATGAAAATAATTTTATTGTGAATAATTGTACTTACCACTTAAATGCCTTATTTACTATTTTAGAGGAACTATTGTACATTCCTCTGTTTATTCTTCTCTTGTTTGCTTTCACATTTCAAAATACATTGGCATTAATAAATTTTACCCCTAAGTAATTCAGTAGGCATACCACTAAGTAGAGTTCAATATTTATTTAGTTACTTCTTGAGGTAAGTTTTATATTTATTCTCATGTGACAGTGGGTATTTTTCCTTTGCCTTTGAAGCAGGGTCTCCCTGTGTGACCCCAGGTAATCTGAAATTTACTATGTAGCCAGGCTGGACTTGAACTCACAATCATCCTGCTTTACCTTCATGAGTGCTGGGGTTACAGACTACTACCAGTCTCAGCTTTAGTAAGTGCTGTTTCATCTGTATCCTAACCTGCATTAGAAAAAAATCAGTATCATAGCTAAGAAAATTCCCTCAAACTCATCTCAGGCATTTCCTGGGACACCTCAAAGATAAGCACCATTCTTGCCCTTCAAAAAATTGCACAAATGAACTCAGACTATATAATTATTTTTAAGAAAATACTTTACTTTGGAATAACTACAAATTTTAAACACACAAAAAATAATATGCGGAGATTCAGTGTGTAGATACTCTTTGACTTATGATGAAATTATTTTCATAAACCAACTGTAGAGTAATCTTGGTATCAGTAATCTACCTAATTTTAAAATCATTATTTGTTCTATCATTTAAAAAGAAAAGGCTATTCTTCAAGAAGACTGACTTCAGCATGGTCGAATGATTCAAAGAAGAATGAGCCCAAACATAAGACTTGGAAGACATGGCATTTAAGAGAAGAAAAAGGCTTTCAGATGTCAGTGAAAGGAATTTGCAGTTTCTTCCACAAATAGGTTCCATTTTTATTTTCTTCATAGAATATTTCATAGAATAAATTTAAGGTAAATAAGTTTTGCTGAAATATAAATCATATACATCTCCCTAAAGTATCTGTTAAGGTTAATGTTAAAGTACACTCACAGATATGTACAGCTGTTGCCACAGTCTATTGCAGACTTTCTCATTGACTCCAAACAAAGTCCTTGCCAGCCAACACTCCTTTCTTCAAAGTAATCACCAATCCAACTGTTCTCCACTTCTCCAGATTCCCCAATTTTGGACTCACTTGAGTGGAGTCTTGTAACATATAGACTTGTGACTGGCTTATTTCACTTAGCATGATGTTCTCATTTGTCAAAGTTGTAGCAGGTGTCAGTTTTCAAACCTCTTCATGGCTAGGTAATATCTCAACATGGTTGTACCATATTTTTTAAATTGACTCATATGTTGATGAGTGTTTAGATTTTTTCTCCTTCTGTTAATTATGAGCAAGTATTTCACTTTTCTCGAGTAGTTATAAATAATTTTTAATATTTTAATTATAGGATCTGTTATAATTTGGAACATCTGTCATATACTAGTCATTGTTCCTCTCCTAGAGTCTACATAATGAAACAATAACATTTTTGTATTCTTAACAATTTTGTATTCTAATAAAGTTTTATTGAAGTCTTCCTACACTTGTTTACATATGGTCTAAGACTGTCGTGATGGTATGGTAGAGTTGAGTTGTGACAGTCATTGCAAGACTTTTGAACCTTCAAACTTTTTTGTTTTGACATTTTATAGAAAGTTATTTCTGGTCCATTTTAAACTATCCAGAACATTATATTGAATTTAATAATTTTCATTTTACATGGTCATATAGAAATGCAAGTTGTTAAAAGAAAAGTCAGATTACAGTATTTGCCTAGTTTTGTGTTGATACTGTAGGTTAAGATTGAGAAAATATTTTTCTTTTAGAAGAGCTATTTTAGATTTATTATTGAAGATGCTACTCATAATCCTATTCATTTATTAATATAAATTTCCTGTGATATTTGCTAGCATTTTCAATGCAATTTATTTAACTATTACGTTTTGAGGAATACTGAGCACAGGGAAGCAGAAAATGAATTGGTATATTGTTTGTAATCTCCACTTTCTCCTTGGGGTGACTTGAATTTAATTTTTGTTAAGGATAGAGGCCAAGCAGTGCAGATAAGTGGGATTGTAAGGAAGATGAAAAGGAAACAAAACAAGGTATTACATACTAGGCAGTATGCTACAGGGAAAATCCAGTGGCACATCCTGAAATTGTATCATGCAGGATAGTTTTACAGATACAGATATGGACCATGAACAAAAAACAGAGGTTTCAGTTTGTCAAGTTATTCAATCAGTTCTTCAGTCAGTGTGGGATTTGATATCATTGATACTATTCCCAGTCAGGGATTGGATGTTTGGATGATGGTACTCCTTCTGCCTCATATTTCTTCTTATTTTGCAATGTGAAGTCAAGTTCAGTTTACTATTATTGATGGGCTGTGTCTTTACATTTAGACTCCCCTTGGTTCTCAGCCTAACAAAGTGAGCCTCAACTTCCCTTCTGAACTACCTCTTGGTGTGCCCATTACAAAACAAATACGGAGCAAAGTGCAAGACGGTGAGAGGAGCTGACTGTGCTCTCATTTTCAGAATTGATTTGGCATAATTGATTGGGAAACAATGTTTTCAATTCCATTTTATTGCACACATCAGACTAATTTCCTGTCACCTACAGTGATGCTAACATGATCTCAGTATGCCTTAGTATAGCTATCTGGGGACAAATGAGACATCTCAGAGACAAAGTGTTCATCTCATCTGAAATGAGAGGTTGTGTCTGACTCACTTGCTGTAGGTTGTATTGTATCAAAATAAAGGTTCCTTTTAAACCTTAGGTGACTTTAATTTAAAGATAATAATTTCATACTAGGGATACTGAGAGGGGAGCCAGTCAAAGTTCATGTCAACATTCCTAGTATTTTTATTTTAATTCATCTCTTATCCTTTGTGCCAACAGGTAGTGCTCCTGACCGGCTGTGATAGCACCGGTACTGTGTGTGTGTGTGTGTGTGTGTGTGTGTGTGTGTGTGTGTGTGTCTGTCTGTCTGTCTGTGTGTATGTGTGTGTCTGTGTGTGTTTTACCATAGTACTGATATCTTGCTTTGGGGTCTGTTCTAGGTAAATAATGTACAGGATAGCTTCTGTCTGCTATAATCTCAAAGAATGCATGAGGAAACAGGACATAGGTATCTGTGACGTATCATAGAGAGAGTACCAAAGTCCATGGTGGAGGTGGTCAGATGAACTCCAGTTTTCAAGAACAATAACTGTGATGTTCAAACTGTGAGTGCACCGGAAGTCAGGGAGGGAAAGTTAGTCCTTCAGAGAGAGAGAGCAATGGCTTTTCTTCACACTTCTTGTCTGACATGGCTTATTAAATATTCATTTCTTGATCATTATTTTGCCTGTCTTTCTCCAAGAATGCAATTCATCAACACTTGGGTTTAATGTAAGACTTCTTCCCTCCACAGTGACACAAACAACTCATTAAAGGGAAGACTTGTATGCTTCAGGGAACAGAAAGAAGTTTCTAGAGACATGCTGGGAATTACTCTGTGCCAGGAGAAAATCCAACCATTTATGTGTTGCAGTTGATCAAAGGGAAATGCCTATTTAATAGGATGTCTATTCAAACACCTTCAATCTGCTGTTCTGTGTTTTGAAGATTGATGGAACTTTATTTCTCATAGGACAATTGGAACAGGCATGATATTCCTAGCACAGAGAATAGCAGCTGCAAAGAATGGAGAACAGGCATGGCATGTAGGCATGACTCTGTACTATAGTGTAAGGCCAAGGAGGAAATAACTGAACAAGAAGAGATCCAGGAATTTAGGGGCAATTTAGAATGAAGAGTATGGTGAGATTCAGAGCAGATAGCTCAGATAGCACGGAAGTACCGTGCATCTATATGTGGAATGGCAATAGGACATAAGGTAGGGAGAAGTAGGGGCTTCAGCCTATTTCTGTGGACAGTCTCCTTGCGTAGGCTTTTTCTTGTCTTATTATCTGAATGTCATATGTGCTTCCCCACCTTCTCATACTGACAGTGACCCTGTTCTATTCAAGGTACACTTTTAGATATGTAAGGAAATAAAACAAAATCCTGCTGTCATGCTGTTTTTCTTCTAGTGAGGAATTGAATTTAAAAAGAAGGGGGGAAAACAAGAAAGAAAAGAAAAAGAGGAAACCCGGGGCTGGTGGAGTGGCTTAGTCAGTAAGGTACTTTCAGGAGGACAGGAACTCAATCTCCAGTACCCAAATGGTAGGCCATGATAGGTGCACTTTCAGAAACAGGGGGTCCCTGGGAAGCACTGACTAAGTAGTGTAGCCGAATTAACAACTTCCAGGTCAAATGAAAGACTGTATAAAAGGTAGTGGACAGTTCTTGAGGTTATCCTGTATATACACACAGATATGTGCACCTGTATGTATACACACACACACACACACACGCACACAAACACAGGGCGAGGAGGAGAAGGCTATTTGGAGAGCAGATGTTACATACTTATCATTGCCAGCTGAAATCCTACCTGTGGCTGCAGGTGCAGTGATGTACACTGACACCCAAAGCACCAGGGTTGTGGTGCCCCTCTGACTGCTCCTCAGGAAAGCGGCTGAGTTCTATTATGTTTACGTCCCACATTTGGAGCACAGTGTTCAGAAGAACAAAACCTTATTTTTGTTACCAAATTCTATTTTCAAAATCAGCAACTTACATTTCCTAGCTTCCTGTTTCTCAGGAAAGTGGCATGAAACATGACCCCTTTTCCCAAAGAACCCCTTTCTCCTGTTGAGCTCCTGCTGCAAACACACTTCCCTGTGGGTCATAGCCACCGGCCTGTTTGGGATAAGATAAAGGGCCTCTAGTGTGGTGCTGCTGACCTCATAATGAGGATTATCAGCAGGCCTGGTTGGAGTCCCATTGAATTGGCCTGCAGATCTTTAATAATTAATGGTGAGGAGGCAGAAGGTATGATACATGTATTTTGTTAATATGGGAAGTCCCAGTAGATTTTCAGTGTTCAAATTTAAACTAAACAAGAAATGAAAGCTATATTGTTTTGGGCTTTTGTGTGTATCATGAAATCATTTTAGTTTGGAGAGAGATAATGACTCCTTTGGGATCCGAGGGGTTTTGAAAATTATGGCTACATCCTGGCTTTGGATAAATTGCACGTAGTTGTAATAAAGGTTGGTGCTGTGAATAAAGAAGGGAGGGAGAGAGAGAGAAAGGGAGGAAGGGAGGGAGGGAGGAAGGAAGAGAGAGAGAGAACACAAATTGTATGTCTGTCTTTCTCTACCTATCTTTATGGAAAATAATTGACATATGCAATTCTGAGAGTCTGAGAGGCCCCTAAATCTATAGTTGACAGACTAGAAACCCCAGAGACCCAGGGAAAGATTCCTTGTCAAGTGTCTGAATGCCTGACAACTTGGATGATATAAATTCAAGTCCACGTCTGAGTTCAAAGGCAGGAAAGACCAAGGCCCCAGGATGGAATGACAGGCACAGAGAACGGCAATTCCTTCACTCAGCTTGTTTGTTCTATTTAGGTCTTTGGCCTACTGAATGACATCCATCCACATTGGATAGTAATTTGTTTTCCCTATCTATCTGTTCAAACATTTATATTACATATTATATAATATTAATATTTTTCATCCTGCAGATGTAAAAGGCCAAGCCAGTGCCAGAAAGTACTGACATGCTCAGATAGCAGCTGAAGCACACTTACAATGTAGGCCTTTTGACTTGTTCAAATTCACCTAAGTGACTGGCAGAGATGAGTGCATGGGTAGAAAATGCATGTGTGTGCTCTGTGGATTTCCTGTCAACTCAGCATGTTGTCTCTGTTGCTAACTCACTATTAGCAATTATTTGGTCTCCATGAACCTTAGTTTATTTGCTTATAAAATGCATGGGATTGGTTCACAGTTTTCCCCACTGATCATGTATCCCAGACTGACCTTGAACTTGCTATGTCGCCCAAGCGGGCCTCAAACTCATGATCTGCCGTAGTCTCCAAAGTGCTAAGATACAGGTAAATGCCACCACACCCAACTTGGAGGCTCTTTTCTGAAATGAGGCTTTTCCACAATCATTTTGTCTTATGCCTCTGTTGTCTCTTCAGTCGAATCTCATCTCTTCCCTGTCCATCACACCTGCTGAAGTACCTAAGTTCTCTCCTCTTGGAGTGTGCTCACACGTGTGCATTCTTTTACCCTGCATCTCTTATTTGTTCTGTGAGGTTCAACTTGAGGATCCACTTCTAAGGTTCTCAGAAAGCCCCCTCCAAGTGTGTTTGTGTGTGTGTAAATGTGCATGCGTGTGCCTATACACATGCATGGAGAAACCAGAACAAGACGTTGGCATCTTCCTCTCTTGATTTTTACCTTATTTTCTTGACATAGGTTCTTGACTGAACCAGAAGTTTGCCATTCTTCCTAATCTGGCCAACCAGTGATTCTCTCAAGATTCACCTGTTTCTGCACTCCCCACCCCACCCCAGTAGAGGGCTTACATGCTTACACACTGTATCTGGGTTTTTATGTGGTTTCTAACGATTCAAATTCAAGTCCTTATGTTTGTACAGCAAACTCCCTTTCCACTGAGCATCTCTCCAGTGTAAAGAAGCACTGACTGATGCTCAGTTATAAAGTTTCCCTGCTGCCCGGTGCCTTCTCAGTTCTTGTTCTCTCTCTCTCTCTCTCTCTCTCTCTCTCTCTCTCTCTCTCTCCCTCTCCCTCTCCCTCTCCCTCCCCCTCCCCCTCCCCCTC
>NW_021604564.1:5324004-5354187 GCF_004785775.1 Grammomys surdaster | reverse complement strand
TAGGTAGATGGCTGGTTTGACTATTTCTGAGAAATGACCATGTGTTTCATGGTTTTGAAATCTAGTAGGAACAGCTAATTTTTGTCTCAAGCAAAATAATGATGGTGTTAAAATTATTTTCCATGAACCAACTTTATTTTTATTTTTTAAAGATCCCTTTCTTTTTTTTCTCTTTTTTCGGATATTTTATTTATTTACATTTCAGATGTCATCCCCTTTCCTCATTTCCCCTCCCTAGAAACCCCCTATCCCATTCACCCTCCTTCTTTTTGCTTATTGTTCTTTAACTATTTGTGTTTATTGTCTTGCTTATTCCTTGACTATTTGCATCTATTGTATTGCTAGTTTCTCAACCTAGAACTGACCTTAATATTTACATAAACCAACTTTAAATATTACCACCAGGAAGCCTTTGCTTCTGTGCTGCCAGTGGGAGGAGCACCTGTTAAGTGACTTCTGCATCTCATCAATGACTACACCTTGAAACCAACCACTTGTCATCTAACTACACATGAAAAAACATTTTAAACAAGGGACCTCCAGAAAGAAAATACTGCTGTCTCCAAAGACTGTCTGAGGCTGTGTGCCCACAAGATTGAGTATACACAGGCAGCCTCTTCAGCAGAGTGTAAAGGCCCATTTTGCCCCAAGTTTGGGGGCCACTTTGTCCCAGCTCGAGCTGCTGCTCCAGTCTGCGGGTCAGGGTCTAGCAAGAGTGGGGATGGGGGGCAAGAGACGTGAAGAATGGAGACAAGATAGAGAGTCTGATCAAGTCTCTCTTTATTGAAAGGAAATACTGGGTATTTATATGATTTACCATGTGCCTTGCCCTAGTGGACAAGCAGGGGAACACAGCTGAAGGTACTATGCCACATGCCTTGTAGCCATGGATACCAAATGTGTCTTGCAGCTGGGGGGCGCTAAACAGAGAAGTTTATCAGAGTGTGCTCAGCTATTAGTGGGCTGTTGAAAACAAGTCTCTTGTCAGGTATATGGCCTGAGATGGCTGCACAGATGATAGCCACTTTCTGCTAGGAGTCAGCTCCCAACAGCAGAGTAGGGGACGAAGTCTCCCTGGGCAAGTAGAAGATAACAGGTAAGCCATCCTAAGAGTCTCAGAGGGGTTTGAAGGAACTCCACCAGCCTGAGCATGGAAAACATGGCTCTGGCAAGCCTTGCCCTTCTCCTATTCCCTCTCCCTTATTCCCGTCCCCTTCTCCTCATCCTCAACCTTCTGTCTTTGTCTCCTATTCCCTACCCTCTGTCCATTTGGGGCAAATAAATATTCTTTGTGCTAAAAACTCAGTCACTGTGTGTCTTGTGCTGACTTCAGGATACTTTCAGGGTTCTCCTGGGAGCTTGCCAAGTGCTGTCCAGTGGGTGTGCTAACTCAGATCTCTGCAAGCCATTGTTAATTCCTGATTAACTGTTGGCAATAGCAGGTGGCTATCCTGGCAGCAGCACATCCCAAGACTACAAGACAAGAGAAAGAATGGTCCAAACTGCATTGTGTAATAGTGTCAAGTCCCAAAGTCCAGATGGTTCAGACAACACAACCATCTATGAAGCAAAGTTAGCCCTGAAGAAAATTCTCTTTCAGGAGAGGAAGGTCACTAAAAGGCACTGAAACAGGAGGCATATTCTAGCAGAAGATGGGCTCTGTTAATCTTTCCATGAACTGAATGGACATTGGCCATAAAGCAAAGGTTCTTCTCAAGCCCCAGTGTCAGAATTTTAAGAGAATCCAACAAATCAGAGAAATATTGCCAAGGAAAACAAAGTTAAAGATTCTGATGATCTAATCCAAATTGATGAAGGATGTGCCACAGAACTGTAACAGGATTATTGAAGACTAGTGAGGACACCTAATATTTCCCATTCTCCCTCCTCCTATAACCCATCAAGCAGAAAGGGAGAGATTCTAGAGACACCTGTGTCCCTGAATCTGACTGTCAAGCTATTGAAACAATAGACTCCAAAGAAATGAGAACTTCCCCAAGCATCTCATGCTGAAAGAAGGAAAGGGGATCAGGCAGAGGGGGGAGCTTGCTTCCTGGAAAGAGATTTCACACAGTTGTATGGAATGAGACTGAAACACAGATAATGATGGGTTCCTAGTAGGCAGGACCACAATCTTACTGGAACTTCAAGACGTGCAAATTTGTCACCATCCCTTTAAACTTTGATCTTCTTTCAGGGCCCTGAAGATGGATTTGATGGGTTTTCTGAATTAATTACTCCAACAAGGCCACAACTGAATCAATCTCTTTTTTCCTGCCTCCCATTTTAATTTGGCTCTTTTTATTGGCTTGTTGAGGATGTTGGCTAGACCTTACTGGAACACAGGCTTTGAACCCTAAGTTAATAAAATGCTCTCCAGTACACCTTCCCACCCCAGCTTTTCCTTGTTCCTGGCCTGGAGGGAATTCTTTACTTAGCAAACATCTACTGTAGTCAATGACTTCATTGCACCAGACTTCATGAATACAACACAAGATCATATGTCATTTAATTAGTTTTCGTACTCCCTGCTTTTCCATTACTCCTATGAACATTTAATGGAACTACTGACCCTGCCTGATGTTCCTTCTTATTCTGTGGTTGGGTGGGGTGGACAGGGATGGCAGATTACTAATGGTGTTCCAACAGCCGGACCAAGGCACTTGCTTGTTAAGTGGAAGTCAGCAACAGGCATGAAGGGAAGGAAAGAGTTTATCTCTGGAGCATGTCTCCACTGTTGTCTAGGAGGTCTGGCTGGACTGGAACTCTGCCAGTGCCAAGTCACTACAGCTAAGGAACAGTGACTGCCCTGTTGAGACTCTAGGAGGAAAGAATCGGCACATTGAAATTGATTGTTGAAGGGAATGAGATGAATGAATGAGATGAATTTTCTTAGCAGGGCTAAGGAAATCAGACAAAGATGGGAAAGCATCAGAGTACAGTGACAGAGAGAGTGACATCTGGATAAAGCATGGCAGTCTTATGAGGCTGTGACTGTGAACCATATCTCACCAAGGACTCTGAATGTATGGTGTAGTGTCCCTTCCTCATTGGACTTCTTATAGGGATAAGCAAACCCACCTTATAGATGAGACATGCCAAGAAGTTTCCATATATCCAAAGAATAGGGAGCTGAGAGTTGACTCTAGATGTCATGTTGTTTCAGGGCACAGCCATTTTGTTGTTCATTCAAGACAGTAAGAGAGAGAAGTAGAGGCAGGACCATCCTAACCTTTGTCTTCTGTGAAGAAAGAAAAACTGCCTTAGACACCTTCAAAAGGCATCTACTTATTTCTCACCTGAATTCTGTTGTGGACTGCTTGCATGACTCCCTTATGCAGTTCCCTATATGCCTCTTACTCTTCTCCATGTGGCTTCCGTGCTGGTTTCTGGTGCTGCAACAGACATAGGAAATCATCACAGTTATATAAGCAGGGATGTAAACTCAGGGTTAACATCTGCTCAGCACCTTCCTGCTGTGTCATAACAGATACACTGGGGAGACAGAGGCACTGAGGGAGGAAGAAAGGAGTAGAAAGGGGGCAAAAGATTGGGGCCTCCATTCCCTTAAAAACTAACTGGATCCCTTAATCCATTCACAAGGCCGATGCCCTAGTCAGTTCCTGAAAGTCCTCTTAATAGTCTACAATGAGCTTTGGAGGAGACATTCAAATTATAGCAGCAGGGATGGTGATGCTTGGTTCTAGCCTACATAACAAAAACTGACAAGTTAGAGATGACTTTTCAGTTGACCAGATAGCAGTTGATTTTTTTTTTTACTAAAATTTTTCTTTAATGATGCATTCTTTCATAGGAATGGTCAATTGATATGGCAACACACTGTGTTTCAAGGATGACAACATATTTCTGATCTATTGTGTATTGGTTTTATAGTTTAACTCTGTGTGCATTTTGGTTTCACTGGTTTGTTTCTGAGTACATGAGAGATGATTTATCAGAAGCCCAGAGACGCTGATCATAATTTGCTTGGTCCCAGGATCAGAGTCCAAGAATTATAAGCCCTGAGTACATGCTTTCTCACATAGCAAGCATTTAGAAAATGGGTTGAATGACTGAGTTCTTGTGAAAATATGATGAAATTCAATTTCAGTTGTAATAAAATTAAAATATGATATTATTAAGAGGCTATTCAATCACCTGGATCTGACTGCATGCACAAATGAGTACAAATTATAAAGAAGTCTGAGGGTGTGGGTAAAATCTCCTACTCTCTGCATTGCTTCTTCTTCATCCTACGGTGCATTCCTCTATGCTATGATACACCATGGAGTCCTTTACTTGATTCTATCATGGGCTAGAATTCTCAACATCCACATCATTAAAAGTAAATGTTATCCAGTGGGTGACAGTGCAAGGGGAACAGCATCTCTGATCATTGTCTATCAGTTCTACCTTCTTGTGAGATACAGTGATGGACAAAGACCTTGGTTGGCTATGAAGAAAGGTTGACATCTGGGCTTTGGATGTGTGATGAATCCTAGTTTAAGACTTCAGAGTGATGCATTCCCACACATGTGGAAGGGCTGGAGAGAAGAATACACTACTCAGATGATCACTGACAACATGCTGCACTACTGACTTCACAGGAAAGAAGGAGAGACAGCCACCATGAAGCAGAAAAAAGCTTAATAGAGAATAGCAATTGTGAATTTAAAAAGAACAAAATCATGGAAATTTATGATGAGTCATAAGAAACCACTGGGTGCCCCTACTTGTCCCTACCTCACAGATTGCAGGCATGTTATATATCTGTTTATCTTAATTTATGAATGCAATGTGTCCTTTCCAGATACCTAAGTTGTTCTAAACCTCTTCCAGGCAGTTCTGCTGGTGTCTGTTTCTTTCAGACAGAGGGTCTTGTCTCAGAATGCCTTTGCAGCATTGCTTGTCTGAAAGTTTCCTTTGCAGCTTAGCTTTGCTCCTCTGAGAAGGACTCTCAGCTATTATTTCTTACTCTGGAAGGGAGAGGCCTTCTGAATCTGGTCAGTTTCAAGGATTTCCTGAAGTTATTTTGAATTTTTACCTTCCTGCTTAAGAAGCTTCCTGCAGAATGCAATGATTCACTCTTGGAGGAACTGTTGCACATCCTCAGACACACTTCCATCATTTCTGTTTGTTTGTTTCTTCTACATGGTTGCTCAATGGCTTGTAACTTGTAAATGTTATCCAGTGGGTGACACTGCCTGCTTCTGTTGCTAAGGAGCTGGGATTAATGGTTTTTACCTCTACACCCAGCCCTGGTTTTTTCTTTCTTTAATGTGGGTTCAGGGAATCAAACTTAATTCTTCATACTTGCAAGTAAGTTAGAGGACAGGCAGTGAGCCCTATAGATCTCCCTGTTTCTACCTGATTGCTGTGTTCATAGGCATATATTTTTACACTTGACTTCTTTTTAATTTAAATGATTGATTGAGATAAAGTCTAACTATGTATGTCTGGATGTCCTGAAACTCACTATATAGACCAGGCTGGTCTTGAACTCTGCCTGCTTCTGCTGCCCAAGAGCTGGAATTGATGGCTTATACCACTACATCAACCCTGCTTTTTACATTCTTCAATGTGGGTTCTGGGAATCAAACTTAAATCTTCATACTTGCAAGGTAAGGTAAGTACTTTACCAGCTGAGCCATCTCCTTCATCCCTTAATGAACACTTTTTATATATTTTTTTTAATTACATGTGTGCCCATGTATGCCTGTGAGTACAAAGACTGGAAAGGAAACAACACACATTTACTTTTACCTAGAAAACAAAACCACTAAAAATACTGTTAACTGAAGAGTTAAGACTTGTTAACAGTTTTTGTATGTTTCCTCAAATCTTTGTTTGGTTTATCTCTGAATGTGTCCATATATTTATAAAATTGGAATCAAACTTAATGTACTGCCATTGAAAATACAGTTTCATGACTGTGCCTTTTAAAAACTTAATATTTCTTTGTAATTTGTGACAGTTTTATGCATGTATACAATATATTGTAATTGTATTCATTGCTCACCTTCTCTGATGCCACTACCACTCTATACTGTCCCCCTCCCAACCAGTCTCTGTCCTACTTTCCTGTCTTTATTTTTCTTCATCTACTGAGCTTAATTAGTGTCACTTGTTTGAATAAGAGTAAGGATTACTGGCTGGAACATGGGCAGTTTGCCAGTGGCTACAACATGAAGAAAATGAGACCTTGGCAACCAGTAGCAACCAGTAAATGACATTGGTGCTTCTGAAAGGGGTGGAGTTTCATCATTGCCCACATAATAAAATGTTGAATGCCAAAGTTTCTGTGCAGTTCCTGTGCAGGTGTCCACAGTTGCTGTGTGATCATGATTGCCATGGTCAGGTCACATCCAGAAGAAAGCATTCCTTAGTACTCCTTCTTCTTACAGTACATCTGCCTCTTCTTCTATCATAATTCCCTGGGTCTTGAAGAGGCTGATATAAAAGGTCCCATTTGGGGCTGACCACTGAACAGACACCTATTCTCAGGACATTGGCCAGTTCTCAGTCTTTGCTTCATCATTATCCCATGCCAAAAGAAGCTTCTCTAACCAAAGTGAGAGCAGCAATAATGTATGGGTATAAAAATAAATATTTAGAAGAGAGTTGGACAACATGTCCATTTAGCAAAACCACAGTAGTTGGGTTCCATCCTAGGCCTACGACCTACAGCTATAAGCTTTGAATCAGATGTACTGTATAATGTAGGTATTCCTTCTCACAGAGTAGGCCTCCAATCCAATCAGAAAGTATCATTTTACTCACAAAGGGTCATGCCACTACTTCACCACTGGACATACATTATCTGATGCTACCTTGTATTTTTTTCTGACTAAGCCAAGAAATTTTCACTGTTATTTTAAACATTTTGTGAGAATATGTGTTTTAAATTGTATTTATTCTTCAAGAATTCTTTATTTTTAGACTATTAAAAATATGATCAAAATTCTTGTTTTTGTGTGCCTAATTCTGATATGCTTGCATACATACAAGAAATAAAAAAGCTTACTAAAATCTTTGCTTCAACTGTTAACGTAAGCATTGCCCATTTACAGTGTTGTAGCTTGTGAGAATTGCTCCAAGTTTAAGACTGTTTACTGCTCTTATAGAATATCTGAGTTCACTTCCAAGCATTCATACCAGAAAGTTCCCAGAATCTTGTAATCCCAGCTCCAGAGGACCCAATACATTTTTCTGGCCTTTTTGGCATCCCCATACATATGTGTATATATAACATTAACAAACATATAAATAAAATAATAGATAAGTAAATAATAAATATTGTCCACAGAAGGCACAGCAAACTGGCTACCAAAAAGATTAATGAAACAAATAGATACCCCCACAAAGCCAGGCCCAACCATAAATAAGATGAATAACAATTTACGTCCAGGGAAGAGAAATCTCCCTGAGAATTCCCTCCTTTTTCCTTTCTAGGTAAAAATGAATCACCCGTGATGTCTGCTGTTAGAAGTTCTAATCCAGATGCTGGCCTCTGAACTTTTACTACTCAGACCTTTGAAGGGCCACTGACAAGAACATCAAACAGCTAGAGATTGACATCACTAATCTGAAGAAATCCCTCATTTCACTGTCTGAAAAGACCTCCTAAAATCGGAAAGATACTTATTGGACTTGATTTACTCTATTACAATAGAAAAGGCTGTGTACAGCTCTTGACTGTGTACAGCCCTTAAAGAAGAATGTTGCCTTTACATAGACAAGACAAGGATGGTTAAAGGGAGCATGAAATAGGTCAGTGAAGGCCCTGAGATAAATCAGAGAGAGAAAGAGATAGATAAATGCTGATACAAGAATTGGTTTTCAGCCTCTTCAAGGTTGTCAACTCTATTTCCTTCCATCTTGGGACCATTATTTGGGTTCTTTTTGCTTATTTCTGCTGATCCCTGTCCCTCAAATAGGCGGACTAACTTTGTGATACAACAGATAAATAATTTGGTAGCAAAACCTATTCAGATACATCATCATAAGTTAGCTAAGGAGGACCACGAGACTCAAGATGAGGTTGTTACTTTATACAGGGTGCTTCCACAACCCATCTCCACCCAACCTAAAAGGGGGGACTTCTGCCCCTAGACCAAGCAGAGAGGGGCCACCCAGAACCCCCTCTGACAGGCGATCTGAATTCTTGCTTAGGCTGCAAGGCTAAGCAAAGCAAGGGAACATAAATAAAAGATAAAAATATCTCTCTGGGTTCCCTGAGGGACAAGCCTGACTGCATAGGGGTTGATGTCAAAAGTATCCCCTCTCCAGGAAAAAGATATCGGGATGGGTATGGCCCTCATGCTTCACTGGACAATGACAGGGGGACTGGAGCCATTACAAGGTCCCCTTCAAATACTGGAGGTCAGGCCTCTATCCCCGCCTTCGAAAGTTTAGATTCACCACAGCCCTTCTATACTTAGAGAAGGGAGGAGATGTCAGGGGCAGCCCTGCTTACCCACTGAAGGCCTAAAATCAGCCACAGGCCTAAAATCAGCAATAGGCCTATCATACATGTATAACACCAAGTCTTGGGTCTCTGTGGATAAACATTGAAACAGATGGCTATAAGCTAATGTAAACAGGCAGCTTTTGTGGAAATCTACAAGCCTGAGTAGTCATAGACCTTGTAAATAGGGAACCTTGGCAGACAATACCAACTTAGATAAGGACAAGCGAGTCATAGGCAGAGTCATAGTGACTTGTCCCCAGCTGATACCTGGTTCTGAAAGATATCTGTATCCCCCCGAACACCCACACTCCAGTGTCATCCCCTTCCCCACATCCTGCCTTTCTGTGTTTATAACCCCTGTGTGAATGAATTAAGATTGAGAAAAGATAAATTATTTTTAATAAAAAAAGAAAGAAATATTGTTTTCACACAGTTGACATTATGCAACACACATCCTCACATTGTGTCTGCGCTCTGTCTGCATGCTAGGCAAGCCCTAGTCATGATCAATCATAGATGATGGTGCTGAATAATTAAATAATTGGTGTCAACTTCAAAAGAACACCTTTCATTAATGACATTGCATGACAAATAGATTTCCTTTTAAATACCAAGTTTCCATAATAAGATGTTTCAGTAGGCTTTGTAGTTACTAAATTTAAAAAAAGGTTTCTTCCTAATAAAAAGGAGTGTGAGGGGAAAAATGCCCTATCATTTCCTCTAACAGTATGTATGTGTGTACACATGTATGTGTACATGTATATGTGTATGTATGTAATTGTATGTGCACTTATATGTATGCATTGTGAATGTATCTGTGTATGTTAACTATTTACTAGTCTACTTCTGCTTTGACAAATTGTATTTTATGGCTGAGAGTGATCTTGAGTATCTCAAGAACATTTAGATCATATATGAGATTTATACTCATCAACATATTAAACTTTCCCAAACAATTGAATAGATACAAACTTATATTGAAATCTGGCATGTTTAGTGGAAATTATTTATCTAACTACATCTGTATGTCTTAAGCATTTATATTGTCCTGTTTGACCACTTATTAAATTGCTCTCAGTATGAATATGAATGCTCCTAGTCTTTGAGGGAAAATCTACTTAATTGAGTTCATATTATTGAGAGGAAAAATATTAACACATGTCTAATATGGTTATAGATGCTATAAAGATGTCATTAAGTGAAGGAAAGTATGCTTAGGATACATTTTTAGATTGGTTGCTTTCATATTTTAAATAAGTGGATTGGATTTTTCATTTTGTACAATGGCTTTTAGAAATAGCTTTATTATTTTTAAGAGGCTGGTGTTTCAGGTAAATTGATGAGCTATTAGTAATATTATAGAGGTACTTTCTGTAATGGTTTGAATAATAACAGCTCCCATAGGCTCATATATTTGAATGCTTAGTCACCAGAGAGTGGCACTATTTGAAAGGATTAGAAGCAATGGGGGACGTGGCCTTGTTGGAGGAAATGTGTCACTGGAAGTGGGCTTTGAGGTGGAAGTGAGTTTCAAAATCCCATGCCAGGTCCAGTCGGTCTTTCTCTTTCTGCTGCCTGCAGATCTGGATGTAGACTTTTCAGCCCCCTTTCCAGCACCATGTCTGCCTGAATGCTGCCATGCTCCCTCCTATGATGATAATGGACTAAACTTCTGAAACCATAAGCAAGCCCCATTGTTTACCTTATAATAATTCCCATGGTCATGGTCTCTCTTCATAGCAGTAGAATGGTGACTTAAGACACTCCCCATTTGACATGAAAGATACAGGATGCTAAGGAAACATCTCCCTTCACACAAAGGGTTGGTGCTTTAGGTTTGAATGTGCTGTGAGAAGGTTCTTATGGTCATTTGATACTGACTGAGAATTTTAGTATGAGAATTTATGTTTTTACCCTAGAATTCTTCATTATTATTATTATTAATTTTAGAAATGAAAAAAAAATGTAGCCAAAGAAACTGAAAAGAGCCTGGGTTATCATAAAGCTAAGAAAGCTGTTTGCCTCTGTGATAGCTGCTAATAAATGCATACATTTGTGGTAGAATTAAATCTAGGACCTGGTTTTCTTGTAAACTGTCACATATAGAAGCATGTATTTGCAAGGTAGTACAAATGTACTGTCAGCAACATTCATATCAAAATTATAACTCAACAAGATTTTGTTTTTAAAACCAGTCATTCCATATTATGAGAAAGCTCCTGCTTGTAGGGTTAAATCTTTCAAAATCTTCTTTAATAAGGGTTCTTAAACACGTCAATCTCCCTTGTAGACCACCTACCAGAAGTAGGGGGAAAGAAAGGTTAATAGGAAATGGGAGATGTGGACCTCTTTAGAAGCAGTTCTTTGGGGGTGATTCCAATGTTCAGGATACCAGCAGTGCAGTCCAATAGAAAACATCAAACATGAATGAGCAGCAGCAGCAACTCGATCCTGATGAAACCACAAGGATCAACTGCTGAAGTGGCAAGAAGCAGCCAGAATACCACCATGAGAAGTTCTCTGACATGTTCTCTCTATGAGGTCACAACAATTGAAGATCAATGAAAACCAGCAAAGCATTGCAAGGCATACCAATGTAAGAACATCATCAGGGAAGTGTTGCAAGGCAAACCAATGCAAGAGTGTCCTCTCACTGTCTGTGAGGGTTATATTTATATTCTTTCTAAACATCAGCTACCCCTCCCAAGCAAAACATCTTATGCCCTCTCACAAAACAGCTTCCAGGAAAACATCATGTGTCTGTCGTCAGCAAAACATCCTCTCACATGTCTACTTTAGCAAAATTTCCTTTTAAAAAACAGTTTCTGGAAAAACATCACATGACACAATTAAGTTTCCAAAGAAACCAGAAAATTTCACTTCATATGCTTGCTGTAAAAACAGCAATTTTCTGTTGTTATAGATCAGAATAATATAGACTTAACTTAAGATTGTTTTTGTATGTGATGACTAGTGTATTATTTACCTGACAACATAATCACTAGCAGCTATGCAGCTGTCTCAAAACACCTGGACCAGTGATGTGTGTGTGTGTGTGTGTGTGTGTGTGTGTGTGTGTCTGTGCGTGCACACACATGTGGTTTTTGAGACAGGGTTTCTCTGTGTAGCCCTGGCTGTCTGGAACTTCCTCTGTATATCAGGCTGGCCTCAAACTCAGAGATCTGCCAGACTATGCCTCCAGAGTGTTAGGATTAAAGGTGCGGACCACCACCACCCAGCTAATTAAACAGCTAACAAAGAAGTGTTTCTTCTTCTGAGAAGCTAGAAGACAGTCTTTCTCCTATACGGTCTGCCAATGCAGCAACAACAACAAGACCCCATACCTAGATAATGTAACTAAAACAACTGAGAATTCCAAAGGGTTCAAAGGAGAAGCAAACAAGGCAGAAACTTGGTATCTAAGGATTGGCAGCATGAAAGGTCCTTTGGAGTTTCTTCTTGCCTGACAAGTCCTAGATTTGAAACTTCTAAAGTTGCCAAGTTGCCAATCATGAAACACCAACAGCCAATAAGCACCAACAAGAATACCTTAAACAAGTCTGCTGTACAACCAAAGAACTAGGAAATAATGCCACATAGCAACAGAAAACTTTGAGAAAAACTATTTTACCAAACACCATAGGATAACTGTGGCCTACTTAAATCAGTGCCAACCAGTCCATTCTCACCAGAGCCTAACAAGCAAAATTACCACATAGGTTTCACAGAAATTTGGTAGAGAGTCAGGACTTTTACCAGAGCTCATTGGTAATGAGGGTACCTTTCTGACTCCATGCTGTGAGTTAAGGTGGAAGTTACATACACAGCTTACAATTACTAAAGCATTCACTAAAACCCATACAAAGAGATACATGCAAAACAATATAGATACATCTTGATGGAATGCAAAAAAAAGATTACCAATAGGAAGATAGGGGCAGGGGATGAAATTAGGAACTAACATAAATAATTCAAAAGCTGAAATGGTCAGATTTAATCATAACACATCAGTAATTAGTTTAAGCATGACTGGCTTAAAAAGACCATCTAGGAAATGGGTCACTCGAAGCAGAACAAAATAGAAGTGTTGAAGAGGAATAGATGCAAAAAGACAGCATGCAAGCAATCAAAATAAACCAGGACTGGCTATGTTAGAGGCACATACCGTGACTTCAGAGCTAAGAAAGCAGAGACACAAGAGACATTATACAATGACAAAGGTGAGCATATCAGTAAGAGATAGTTACTCTAAAGGTCTTCACTCCAAACACCAGACCTGTAGAATGTGTAAAGCAGTAACTTCAAGGACAAAACAAAATTCAATAGATATGAAGATCTTCTATAAGAGTTGATAAAAATGTAAGTAAATAAAAATATCAAGGCTATAAAAGAAGTCAACAACATGATCAGCAGGCAGAAACAACCTGACATTTACAAAAAGCATCCACAATCACTCCAGTGTACATATCCTCCCAGGTGCCTCTGGAACATGAACCATGTCTGAGTTCATAAAACAAACCTCATAGTTTAGAAGAGTAGATGTCATTTAATGTTCATTCTCTGACCACAGTAGACTAATCTATAAATTTCAATACGATATCATCAAAATAGTCAAACTCTGGAAACTAACAGCACAGGTCAGAAATACTAAAGTAAAAAGAGAAAAAAAGAATGGGATAAGAAGGATATATGACATAAAAATTAGCTGAACACAGCTAAAGCAAAGTCAAGAAGAACATCTTTTTAGCATTAAGAGCACATACAAGAAAAAGGAAAAGTCTTAACTCAGTAGTCTAAACTCCATCTCAAGAACCTAGAGAAAAAGAATTGTAAACTATACCTAAAGCAAACACAGAGGGGAAATTAAAGGTTTAAGTCAAGTGTGCACACACTAGCTTGAGACTCAGTGAGTAGATGGTTAATAAAACAGTACTTCCCTGTAGCATGTAGTTTTACACTTTCCCTGCTTTTAGCTCTGGGAGGTGCCCACCCTACCAACCCCCTTTCAGCTTCCCTTGATTCTGCAGATAAAAGACACAGACAAACAGCTGTTAAATTTCAATTTGACTTCTTGGCACAATTGCTGGGTGCTGCTATCTCCTGCCTAGAAAAGTGTGCCCTTACCAATTTCTAATCTCTGTCTCTTCCACCTGCTCTACACTTCAGTTGCTAAACTCTCCTGACTACCCACCTATAGGAGTGGCCTGTGTGGCCATTCTGTTTTGAGATCTCACATAGTTGCCCAGTAGGTTCTCCTTTCTTCAAAGCATGGGAAAATCCATACTCCTTCCTTGCATCTCTCTTCTTGCCTTCAGGGATCCAGAAGTCCCGCCTGTACCTTCAACCTAGCAATTGGCCCATGGCTTTCTTTACTGGCAGATCAAAAACCAACTGGGGAACAGGACCTTAGCATTAGCATCAGAAACACCCCCTACACCCTACCTTTTCTGTCAAAAAAAATGAAAGAAAATCTCTTCCCCCAGACATAAATTGAACAAAACCATAATAATCGTATAAATTACACAGTATGATATACAAAGACATCCAGTCTATCGTATTTGTCAATTAGATAAAGTACTATACCATCATTCAAAACTGAAAAATTATGATTTTTATCCCTAGATTATGTTTAGATTTTAGCCTTTAACATCATCTGAAAACCATGTCTTGTACTCTATAATCTCTCTCTCAATGTTAAACAACTTGAGTTTGATTATGAGACTAAAATTAGTCTTCAGCTCTACCAGACATTTTAGAATGGCTTAAATATTACCTGGGTATATAGGAAGCACCAAACACAACTTCTCAAACTTAAACAACTGCAGAGACAGTTGACTACCTGGACACTCCCCCAGTTCCTCAAACTGTTAGAGCATCAGCCTTCAGCCTTCTGGCCCAGGATTATCTGACAGACTTTTGTAAAGCAGAATTATTAAAGACTTCAAAACCAGTCTTGGCAGAACCAACAATTGACTATCCTGCATAATGTGTCCTTTTTCTGGACATTTTGTCTGTAGATGAAATGGGCAATTTCTGCCCAGAGGCTATCTTGCCATGATAATCAATCTTACCTAGAGGTGAAGATACTCAATATCTTCTTTGAACCAAGAAGGAGGTGCAGGGACAGATATGTCTAATTGTCAAATGATTAAATAACATTAAATGTCACATTCTGTGGATTTCTGACATTTTTGAAGATTATGGATATAAGGTAATCTGAACTGTTAAACTGTTGAATACTCTTAGCTGTTTCTAATTGAAATATATTGAAAACACTCTTTTATAATTAAGTCAGAATCTAACATAACCATGGGTTTGCTAACTTGTATTGGTCCTTACATGGGTCCTTAACTTGTATTGGTCAATTATCAAAAAAAAAAAAAAAAAGTTTGTAATAGCAGTTACTAGAAGGACTGGGTCTAATCTTTGTATTCCTAAATGAGTTTCACAGGCACAATGTCTATCTAAGAGTAACAATCTTAATCCCAAATTCTGTATCAATATAAGAAATTCATACCAATGAAAACCTTAAATATGTATCAAGATAAATTATATAAATGTAAGAAATTATAACTTTAACTTTGTATCACTTATAAAAATTTCTACCAATTAATATTATGGCTACACAATCTAGTTCTTCAGGCAGGGTCTGCCCCTGTCATATCTGATCCATGTGAGTCCAGAAGGGGTCTAGAGCCTATTCTCCTTTCCTGTCAATACAAATGCAGAGCCTTTCTCCTCAAATAGCATGTCCTTGTTCCAGTAACGGGAATTAAATGTTTATCTTGACCTCTCTCCCAAAGGAATTTTAATATAACCACTAAACCCAGAATCATACTCACCAATCTAAACAAATATTATGTGTTGAGACAGTGCTCCTATTGTCCCCTGCCCAGACCTTTATGAAATCAGCCTAAATTATTTAATATCTCTGTCTGCTTATTGGATGAACCTATTTCCAGGTTCTCTTTTTATTTAATTCCCAAGGCCGAAATTCCTACTATCTGAGATAGGCTAGGCACCCTATCCCCTGCTTATTGTATAAGACTATTCTTATGCTTCTAATAAGTCATGTCAAGATGATTGATCCCAGAATTCCCATGGATTCCCACATTCAAAGAATTTGAGCATATCCTGTAAGACCTTTTTAAATCTCCTCTAAACTATTTTTTCGTTCAATCTCTCTTCTATGCCTAAAAACAATTCAATCTCATGTATCTCTATCTCTTATCTGTTTGTTGAAGGTCAGCAGCCTTCTTCCAGTAAATTCTGTCTCTTTTCACAGTAGGGGATCTAACCATCTTTGAACTGAGCCTGCCCCTATGTTCTTTTTTTTTTTTTAATTGCATTTACTTAGAAGCATTCAGAATGTCAACAAAACAGTCACAATAGTTTTTTGCAATTACAGAGTGCTATTCAGTTAACAGAACAATTTTCTTCATATAAGCTGCATCAGAAACAACTGAAGATGCAAAAAAAAAAACAAAAAACAAAAAATAAAACCAAAAGAAAAGAAAAACAAAAACCAAACTACTGTCCCCATATACAACTAATTTGTGCTGCGTACCAACAAGGACCTGCTTTAAATTTCCATGCCAATTTACAACCCCCAGACTGTACCAGGCAAGGTTAGCAGCTATTGAAAATACCACCAGGACAGAACTATCTAATAACACATTCGGTAGTGTGTTCACTATACAAAAAAGATGTACAGTTTAAAAACAAATCTTACAGAGCCTTACATTTCAATTTTTTTCTTTAAAAGGAGTGAGTTGTGTACAGGAGGGTTAAATGCTTTATAGACAAGAAAAATAACTGTGCCAGAACTAACTTATTCATCATCATCTTCTTCTTCATCTCTGTCTTCCTCTTCTTCCTCCTCTTCCTCATCCTGTTCATCCTTCTCTTCCTTCTTTATCTTGCCCTTTTCAGCCTTGACCACTCCCCTTTTTCGCTGCATCAGGTTTTCCTTTAGCTTTGTAGGCAGCAATATCCTTCTCATACTTCTCCTTCAGCTTGGCAGCCTTCTTCTCATAGGGCTGCTTGTCATCCATCAGCTGCAGTGTTGTTCCACATCTCTCCTAATTTCTTTGCAACATCACCAATGGATAAGCCAGGATGCTCGCCTTTGATTTTTGGGTGGTACTCAGAACAGAACAGCAAAAAGACTCTCGGGTGCATTGGGGTCCTTGAACTTCTTTTTGGTCTCCCCTTTGGGAGGGATGTAGGTTTTCATTTCTCTTTCAAAACGAGCCTTGTCAGCCTTTGCCATACCTTCAATTTTTTCCTTTTCTGTAGCAGACATAGTCTTCCACCTCTCTGAGCACTTCTTAGAGAACTCTGAGAAGTTGACAGAAGCATCTGGGTGCTTCTTCTTGTGCTCCTCCCGGCAGGTTTGCACAAAGAATGCATATGAGGACATTTTGCCTCTTGGCTTCTTAGGATCTCCTTTGCCCATGTTTAGTTGATTTTCCTCCGTGAGGCACCGAGTCACCCAGTACCCATCTGGCTCTGTCTCTATGGATCTCAATGTACTGCAATGGCTGTCCCCTATGTTCTTTTGTTTAAGTTTCCCCACATGCAGAAGCCACCATCTGACTCACTCCAATCATCTTGCTGAGAGACCAGTTTTCCCCCTTCTTAGACTTATATCACTGTGTTTATGTGATCAATCTGAGAATTCCTAAATTAATAGTGGATTCTCACCCCACATTGGTTGCCATCTGTAGCAGTAGTTTTATGCCCTACTCACCTTTAGCTCTGGGAGGTGACCACTCTACGAGCCCCCCTCCCAGCTTCCCTTGAGTCCACAGATAAAAGACACAGACACACAGTTGTTCAATTTCAACTTGCCTTCTTGGCACAATTGCTGGCCGCTGCTATCTCCTGCCTGGAAAAGCAATTTCTTATCTCTGTCTCTCGAACCTGCCCTAAACTTCAGTTGCTAAACTCCCCTGACTTCCTGCCTATAGGAGCAGCCTATGTGGCCACTCCATTTTGAGATCTCACAATTCTACCTGGTTCTCCTCTCCCCAAAGCATGGCAAACTCTGTATTCCTTCCTTGTGTCTCTCTGCCTGCTTCCAGGGACCTGGAAGTCCCACCTGTACCTTCCACCTAGCAATTGACCCATGGCTTTCTTTATTGACAAATCAAAAACCAATTGGGGAACAAGACCTTAACATCAGAACTGCCCCCTACACTTCCCCACCCCAGAATTCCTTATCCTACAACAGAAAGGACCAGGTCATCTATATAGGCAGTGACTTGGATGAGTTTTCAGTGAATTATTATGATAAAAAATCCCTAAGTTATACACTATCTAACTTTAGCTATGCAACAAGAGTCTTAAAAAGAAGAAATTTCTAGAGCTGACTGGTGACTGTCAGGATTTAAGTAGGCAAAGGAGATGGAAGACATTTAGGAAGGTCCAAAGGGGAGGTGGGTGTATGATTGTGAAAGGTTGCATGAGAAATTTGGTTGTGGTGATGAATTGCCGTTTACCTTGACCATCAGGGGAGTTGCAACTTGGCAGAATGTATCAAAAGTATGTGGCTGTATAATTTTGTTAAGCCTAACATTATAACCTCCTGTAAATATACAATTATCTCAAAAATTTAAAAATAGCCAGGGAGATTGTTACATTTGATTTCATTTATATTTTTTAGTCAGAGAAAATAAAAAAAAATTAGACTCATAATATTTCATTTTCAGGTATTGTAGCATCTAGTTGTGCCTTTCTCTTTATTTTGGACAGTATAAGTAACCAGTATCTGTGATACTTTCGGTAACTGACTCATGGTCTTTTGAACCTTGTCAGTCACAAGGGCCTGACCTTATCTCAGATGTTCCTGTGTGTTTTCACTCTTGTGAATTGAAGTTAAATCATGGTATTGCTATGATATGCAAGCTCTTGAATGAAGAACGTCATTTTAATTCTCAAGTTTGAGAGAACTTTTAGAATTATAATTGTTACTACCTACTCCAGAATGTTAACCATTTTGGTTATCAGTGATTTTTTCCTTAAGTGTCCTGGAAGTCAGGCAGAAGTAGCACACTGGTCCTTGGGTGCCCACTGCATGCTGTGCAACACTGAACTTTCACCACTGAGCCCAAGAAAATGCACTGTGGTGTCATGTGTGCCTGGTAGCCTTCCTGAACAACACCCCAGAATCAGGATCGGAGGGCTCTTAGTCTCCATTTTGTTAGATAAATGGAGTAAGGGACATAGGAAACTAAGATTCACTGGTATGTTTTAGAGTCCAAGAATCCTTTGTCTTCTGTCTGTTCTGCTCATCACCAAACTCAGTGCTTCTAGGGGTTCTACACAAGAGATTCTCTTTCTATATGACCCTTCAGCAACTTAATGGGGCAAATACTTGAAGTTAACCAAACTTTAGTCCAAATCAAGGCTATAGCATTCAAATACCCAATTTTTTTCCCCTTTCAGCACGTTTCTATTACAGGGAAGGGTGGTAGTTTGGGACTGTACTGGCTAATATTGTCAACTTGATCTAGAATCACTTGGTAGACAACACTCATGTGAGAGCATTTCTATGTTGGATTAAGTGAGGAGAGAAGACCCACTCTAAATGTGAGTGCACCATTCCTGGATGAGTGTCTTAGAGGGGATAAAAAGGAGAAAGGAAGGGAGAGGAGCGCCAACATTCACTTCTCTCTGCTTCATAGAGTATGAATAGCACACGACTAGCTTCCTCACACTCCTGCATCCGTTCTTCCCTGCCATCGTGATGGATTACATTTCCTAACATGAGCCTAAATTAACACTTTCTTCCCCAACTGGCTTGTCAGATAGTTTGTCACCACAGTGAGGTAAATAATGTATACACGGATAGCTGGGGTTCTAGCCTGCACTTTTTACTCTTCTCAACCCTGAAAGTCTGTGCAAAGTCACCTGACTGTTAAGTGTATTAAGTTCCCAGAGAAAGGAAGCACTATGCCGTGGATTGGGAAGTTCAGTCTTGACTATGGGAGAGTCTACTGTAGTTCACATCTCAGCCTGACTAACCTCTGCTCCTTCTATCTCTCTCTGTAACTTTAGCTCACTGAATCTTAACATCACCAATTCTTCAATTTACTGGAATTTGGAAGGCAGAGGTAGAAAAGAAGAGGGTTTTGAATTCCTATTATTTTGGCTTAAGTGTATGATGTTTTTCTCCTATATTGGAAGTATGAAGATAAGGCAAGAATTTTATCTTTCCTTTAGTAACTTTCCTTCATATTTTTCATATTCTACTATTCAAATTTGCTATAAGTTTGTGTGTGTCAAATAGTTTTGTTTTACAAAAGTCTTCAGGCATAAGTGGTACTTACTTTGTCAGTGGTATTTAGCATTCACAAGATAAAATATGCACATATTTATCTAGTCATTTTTGGTGATAAAGTCTTTTAAGATATGGGCTGTTTCAGGGATCCCACAAGACATCTCAGATATAGTTTATAGATAATTGAATGTCTTTATTCTAGTTGTCTGGGACTAAACTCAGGTATTTGAGACCCTAGTGTAGCCCCAAGCATTTAGAGAAAGAGGCTTTTCAAAGACAAAACCCATGTCCTTTTATTTTGCTCAGGAGCAGGAGGAGGTTCTGCTCAAGCAAGCAGTTTAACAGAAGCTAAGACAAGCAGTTAACTGGATCAAAAGGTACACACAAGCAGGCTGTTTAACAGAAGCTAAGTTAGTAGGGGCATCTTAACCTCAGGTTCCTAGAATAAAGTTTGGTAATTTTCCATGGGATTTTTCCATCAAGGAAATCAAATTCTAGTTAAACATGAAATGACTTTGGCAAGAATACGGAATGGAAGAACCTCTGTAGGAACCTTTGCACTGTCTTTCCCTGTCACAGGATGACAAAATTATTCCTGAGAGAAAATTTGGTTATAATAAAAGTTCACATTTGAGGCAAATAAATCTTCCAACACAGTAACAACTTACAATGTTTATTTATAAACCACAGTCCTGTGAGGACCCTGCACTTGAACAATGGGAAAAATTAGTAAGAGAGACAAATGGAAACAAAGCAACAGTGAAGGCCTGTGTTGTGCAGGATTTTCTGTTCCCTCTCACTCCCAGGCCGGAAGGAAGTCTTAGTTGTCAGGCATGAGAGCATCACTCGAATTTCCTGGACAATCTATCACTCAGTGACTCACAGAGGAACTGGGGTGTGCAGCGAAGGCACATGGGGTTGTTCTCACTGAGAACAAGACAACATGATGTCAGTGTCAGCTCTAGGTAATGCGTCATCCATGCATCATTACCAAGTAGCTCCTGCCTTGATTCTAAATCTCAGAAGATTCTGTAAAATTCTGGAGAGGAAAATCTGTCCAACAAGATTGTCTTCTGTAGGCATAAAATGAAAACCAATTTGATGCATTGAAGGTGCCTTTACTCCCAAAAGATCTGAATGTACTCAGCTTCTGCCCCAGGGAGATTAGTCACACGCCTTAAAATGTTGCCTCTATTGTGTCAGAAAAAGCAAGCCCCTTTAGGCAGCCCACTTCTGAAATTTTGAGTAAAATATGAAATAGCATTTCTAATTTGAATGGCAAGAGAAATTGTAGAGAAATAAAATGTAATTTCTCTAGCTGGAATTTGACTAAGTTATAAGGATTAATAATTCTTTTTCAAAAAACTGAAAGGGAAAGCCTCTTCTCTATTGGAAAGGAGAGTATGGTCTTATGGGGAGTTAATATAGTATTAAAGGGTCACAACCCTGGTTGGGAAAAGGGTGGAGAGAGCTAATAATAAGGAGAGAAAATCAAAGGTTCAAAAGATGTGGAAGCTGTATGAGAATGTTTGCCTGTGATTAGAATTCTTTGCTAGAGTTCAATCAGCCATCAAAGGACATGGTGTGAGTTTTTTTTTTAAAGATGTCTCTCTTTCTCTCCACCCCTTCTGTTTCTCTCTGTGTCTCTGTCTCTTTGTCTTTCTCTGTCTGTCTTTGTCTCTCTTTCATGTGTGTGTGTTATGTGTATGTTTATATGTATATGTATGTATGTGTGTATACATATGGAAGACAGAGGTTGCCATTGGATATGTTTCTTAATCACCATCTGCCTTAGTTTTGAGACAGGGTCTCATATTGAACCTGACTAGCTAGCCAGTAGGCCCCAGAGATCCTCTGCCTCTGCCACTGGCTTTTTCTATGGACTTGATTTTTACATGAGTGCTGGGATTGAACTCAGATCCTCATAATTGCCCATCAAAGACTTTAATGACTGAACCATCCCCCCTAAAACCCTGTTGAAAGCTCTTGAATCCCTGCTTTTAAGGATGGAGAGTCCCTGGGGCTGATGCCATGTCTCAGAGTGTTAGGATATTCTTGCAAGGGACCAGAGTTAGGTCTCCTGAAGGTACATGAGCAGGCTCACAACACCTGTAACTCTAGTGTCACATGATCTGACACCCTGTTCTGTCCTCTGTGGCATTGGCACATATGTGTATATCCACATATACAGAGATATATCAACTAAAACAAATTTTTAAATAGAAGGTACTTAAAGACCAAGGCCATCTGTCTCATCTCCTGTATTCACACTCAATTGTTTAAAGCCAACCTAGAAAAATGAAATGTATTCCATATGATAACAGAATTTCAGGGAATGAATGTCACAAAGGCAGCAGATTATCTGCATGTTACCTAACTTGTACCAGGTTTCAATTAAATAGAGTTCTTGTTATTTTTTACTTTGAGGAGAGAAGTTAGCTTTTTCATTGTGTGAAAGTCATTTCAATACCCGAAATACCTTGTTACAAGATTCTTTTCCTAGAAATCCAGTTTCTTACATGTTTTTAAGGTCTTCTATCTCAGCTTCAGCTTTGCAAAGGATCACCTAAAGCTTTGATACTGAAAAGGACTTGCAGCTTGCCAAGACTCTGGTTATTTAAAGATTTTACTTTTGGATTCATTCTAGGAATTGACAGAGGAGATGGCAGCGAGCTGTTGTGCTAACATGATAGAAAGGAAATGTCAACTAAGCCCTATAATTTACCTGTGTAGGACAAGAACCAGTGACAGTAAACTGATGATAGGAAAAGTAGAACAAAGTTAGTTTTGATTGAACTGAGTTTCCTGGTGCCACTTGTCATAAGTGCCTCTGAGTGAAACATCACAGGAGACACTGGCTAGCACCTGTTATTTGATTCAGCTCTGGGGTTTGGACCTGATTACTTCCATTTTCCTTACAACCATGGTCCCATGACAACTATGGCAGTCTTGCAGGAACAGTTCCAAGTGGTGAGGATTAAGGGAACTGTTAATGGAATTAACTGTCTTCACAACATGAGTTTTGTTTCCAATCATAGCAGTTTCTATTGGATCCTCTGGGTCTGCAGTAGTAGCAGTGGCAAGCTACCTGACATGAGTGCGAAGGACTGAACTCAGGTCCCATGCAAGAGCAGAGTATACTTTGGACCATGAACTCATATCTCCTGACTCTGATGAAAGTTTTGCAAATGTCTTTACACTGCTGCATCCTAGGGCTGTCAGTAGGTGAGATCTTGGATTCAAGGTATCTATTGAAAAGTCTTAATGTTTTTCCTCATGGTGATAATCTTTTTAACAATCCAGATGCCTGACTTACACTGCCCTTGACATTAACAGTAACTTTTACCAAGATTACACTTCTTTCATCAATGTACTACACATTTTCCACATATTTCTATTCTCTTTCACTGAGAATATGGGTAAAGGCAATAAGCCACAACCATACCACAGCTTGGATGTTTTCTATCCGAAGATTTCTTCTGCCAAACAAGTTTGCCCATTAATTTTGAATTCAGTCTCACTTGAATCTTCACAGAGTAGGAAGAACACAACCACACACACTTCTCAAAACATATTAAGAGTGGCCTCAGGCAGATGTTTCCGGTCTGAGATGCTGCCCAGGAACATGTTGGTGTTTGAGGGCTGGGCAGAACTGGCCCAACCCCTCACCTGGGAAATTGTGGGAGAGCTGGCCTTGAGGGTGTGGGAGCAGGAGAGCTGCCCTTGCCCCTAACTAGCTTCAGTACACAGAATAGCAGGCCCTTCATATCACCTAGAAAGCATAGTAGAACTGGGCCTGATTGAGGAAGTTGTGGGTGAGGTGGCTTAGAGGGCATGAGGAAGAGCCAGCCTTATCTTATCTATTGTGTGGTGGTGTAGAGGAGGCCCTGCACCTCACCTGGGCAGCACAGTAGGCTGACCCTGATGATGTTGGCATGGATGAGTCAAACACAAAGGAGAGTGGGAGAGCTGGCTCTACCCCTAGCCAGATGTAGCATTGGATGGGCCAGCTGAAACAGGGCAAGATGTTCACCCGGATGACTGAGGTCAGATATTTCTCAGGCCCAGAACCAGGGCTTTGAATTGTTCCACCCCAGCATCTACCCCATCAATGAACTGCTTGAGTATGTTAAGGAGCCAAAACAACAGGATCCCCATGACACAGGACAACAACAGGATATCAGAGAGGAGACCCAATAAGGTTCCATACTGATAGTGTAGCAGAAACCAAAGGCTTCATACCAGACCAATGACTCACTGCAATGAAAGCAAAGAAGTGTGGACAAAGAAGTGGTACACACTGGAACACACACTACCACTTTTACAAATGAATGGAGTTGCAGAGCATTCTGGGAAATTTACAAAGAACCAATAAAAAGTAATCAATCAATTATTATTGAATTATTTTAACAATTATTTTAATAATATTTTTAATTTAAATTAAATTTTTAAAATTAATTTAATATTTTAAATAACTTAGCTATTATATAATTACTGATTAATTATTATAATTATTAATTCTTCAAAAAAGAGAATAGCCTCTAGTGGAACTCCTCATACATTCCTGGACTACCTCTTGAGCCTCAGAACCTGGCCTCAACTGTCTACTTCCCTATCATCATTCCCCTGCCTCTGAGCCATTCCAAAGTCAATCATGCGATTAGATTTATCACACAATAGCCTATTCATCTACCAGTTTTATCTTTTAGATTTTTTAAGTTACTGAGACCAAATACCTGCCAAGAAGTAACTTAAGGGAAGAAGGCTTCATTTTGACTCATAGTTTGAGGACAGAGTCTATCTTGGTAGAAGCATGGTGTCAGGGGGGACCACACACGTGACAGCATGAGCTTGCTCACAAATAAGCAGACTTGGAAGCAAATACAGTGTAGCCAGAAACAAGGCTAGACTCTAATTTTCAGTGCAATCTCACATTGATCTAGTCCTTATAGGTAGGCTTCTACTCCTAAGGGTTCCACAACTCCCACAACTATTACACAACTGTGTGGGATATTTGTGTCAAAACTATAGTAATTAATTAACTGTATTAAAATTAACATTATATTATGTTTTTAATCTGATGTTTTAAGCTCATTAAAACAATGATATTTAAGTATATTGCAGCCATAACATCTTTTTGAATTTTTTCTTTTTATTTATTCTTTCTTTATATACTACATCTAACTGCAGTTTCCCATCCCTACCTCACTGCCTCCAACCTCTGCTTTCTCCTAGACCTGCCACCCCTTTACCCCTCTTCCCCTCTCACAAAAAAACAGGCCTTCCAGAGACATCAACCAAATATGGCATAGCAAGCTGTAGACCAGGCATATATTCTCACATCAAGGCTGGGCCAGGCAATTCAGTAGGAGGTAAATGTTGCTGCCAGCAGCCACAGTTGACTGGGTTCACCTGAAAGAGAGGCTGGGAATGGGAGGAGGGCGGGAAGAGATGAAGCCAGGGCAAGGGTTTCTGATTGAGGCTCAATGCTTTAATGTTCAACTTTCAATTTAAAGGGAATAACCCACCTCCAACCCCAGAGTTCCTTCTTGCTTCAGCCGGCTGGGGGTGAGCTGAATCCATCCTGCTGGAGGTGAGAGGAATCCATACTTAATCGCGGGCCAGAGATGTCTCAAGCAAGCTCAGCAGACAGTCTATTCTTCTCAGCTTGTGTACCAGGCTACAGGACAGCCAAAGAGATACCAAGGCCAATACCTCCGGAGTCCTATTGTTTGGTCTATTGTGGTAAACAAGGTCTCTTCTCTCAGGCCTGCTCAAGGCTGGGGGAAGGACACAATGCTTCTTCCCTGGTTTTACAAGGAACTCTGAAAAATTGGCTTTTAAAAACTAAAAAGGGGGAATTATACCCCCCCAGGGTCACCAAAAGCACACCTTGCTTTTGTCTCATTTTAAATTTTCTGCAAACTGATGTTAAGGGTCAGTCTGCAGTGGATGGCCACTGGCATCCGGTTACTTTCAGCTCATTTGCCAGGTCATGTGGAGAGACCCCCCTTAACTAATACTTGGTGTGGTCCCAACCATGTTTTAATTTGGGGTCATGGCTCAATATGTATTTTTTCAGAAAAAGAGAACACAGAGCCCAATGGCTCCCTGAAAGACTGGTCCATCAAGTGGACACAGATCTCGAGCCTAATAATTGTGATTCTGATGATGATGGTTCAAAATCCTTATCTGCCAGCTGATTTAACCTGGCATGTAGTTTCCATCAATACTTAAAGCCACCCACTATATGTGGTGGCCAGACTTTGTGTCTAAATCCCTGTCAACCAGCAGTTGGATTAGGCACTGGAACATTTCTGCTTCCAACCTTATTTTCTACATTGCTTGGATAAATCATTTTGCTTTTAACCTTTTAAACCTTGTGTCTCAAGCAGATAGGTTGCCTTCACACAGGATGACTCTCAGCAAGCTCAGCTTTCATCATGGCAGTTATCCATCGCTATGAAGAATTGCATCTAGTGCATGCTCACAGGTCCTTTGGTCTGAATGTGGTTTTGGTCTCTTGGGAAAGAGTGTGCCACTGATGGCTGGTTAGTCAGAGACGGGTAAGAGTGTCTTGAGCTCCTATAAACCTAAGACAGAGGCTTACATCAATATGCTATGTATGTTCCTCAAAGATGGGTAATATAGGAGTAATATAGATGCCAACCTAAGCCAAGCACGGTCGCCCAGCCACTCTGTACCCTAGATGGGATGAAATATTGTGCCCCATCCAGCTGCTGGCCCTGCTCATATCTTATAAAACTAAAAAGGGGGAACTGTGCCCTTCCCCCAGCCTTGAGCAGGCCTGAGAGAAGAGACCTTGTTTACCACAATAGACCAAACAATAGGACTCTGGAGGTATTGGCCTTGGTGCCTCTTTGGCTGCCCTGTAGCCTGGTACACAAGCTGAGAAGAATAGACTGCCTGCTGAGCTTGCTTGAGACATCTCTGGCCCGCGATTAAGTATGGATTCCTCTCACCTCCAGCAGGATGGATTCAGCTCACCCCCAGCCGGCTGAAGCAAGAAGGAACTCTGGGGTTGGAGGTGGGTTATTTCCTTTAAATTGAAAGTTGAACATTAAAGCATTGAACCTCAATCAGAAACCCTTGCCCTGGCTTCATCTCTTCCCGCCCTCCTCCCATTCCCAGCCTCTCTTTCAGGTGAACCCGGTCAACTGTGGCCTCTGGCAGCAACAGAAGGTAAAAAAGTCAGAGACAGCCCCACTCCCAGTATTAGGAGTCCTACAAGAACGTGAAGCTATACCATACCATATGGTATATATGTTATACCATAACATATATGCAGAGTACCTAGGTCAGATCCATAGAGGCTCCCTTATCTCTTCAAGCCCATTTGAGTGGGCTGCGTTCTTGTGGTGCCCTTAATCCCTCTGGTTTCTCCAAGCCTGCCTCCTCCTCCTCTGCAGGACTTCCTGAGTTTCACCTAATATTTCAGCCATAACACCTTAGTTACTTTTCTATTGCTGTAATAAAATACCATGGCCAAGGAAACATATACAGAAAGCATTTAATTTGGCTTACAGTTTGAGAGGGTTAGAGTCCACAATGACAGACTAAAGGAGCTCAAGTGTTGATCCACAACCATGATGCAGAGAGTGGGGGTAAGCACTAGGAATCCCACAAATCTTTTGAAACCTCAGGGAGGCTTTCTTCCAACAAAGCTATACCGCCTAACTCTTCCCAAATAGTTCCACACACTTAAGATATAATGTTTAAACAGATGACCCTATGAAGGCCATTCTTATTCAAATCACCACATATAGCCAAAAAAGTTTTAATTAATCAATTAGCTAATTAATTAGCTAATTAATTAATTAATTAATGCAAACAGCCAAATGGGATATACTTTTCATTAAACTTCAACTTTTTTCCAATTCTGCCTTCTGGCTAACCCTGAGTAAAAGAAAAACACTTCAAAAGTTTCACTTGACAAATCTTGAGGCATCTTTTGTTATCCAGCTCAGCACAGAGCATCCTCTAGCACATGCTAGGTACTGGGTTCGATGAATAACAGAGTTGACTCTAGTTCAGTGAGAACTTCTATCCACTGGAAGAGTCTTCTGATGAGTTTCACACATCTTCGGAAATTGTGGTGGAAAGAACTAGAGTCAGCACAGGGCATACCAAGACCAAGTTCTCACCACAATGAATATTTATTTGCCCCAGAGGGACAAAGGCCAAGCAATTAGAGACAAAGACAAGAGACAGAGTCTGAGGGAGAAGGGAAAAAGAACAAGGGAGTGGGGAAGGAAGATTTGCCCCAGAGAGACAAAGGACTGCCTTTGAATAGAAAGGAGACAGACTTGGCCCATAAGCAAATGGCACTTATAAAGGGAAAATGGAAACCCTGAGTTCTAATGAGTTGGTTTGTTTTGATTGGGAATATTAATTAGGGTAGCCAAAAGGGGCTTTTGATTGCTGGACTTGATCCAGTACTTTGATAGCTAGACTTCAGTGGTCAGCTTTAGAAAGAGGAAGAGGTCAAATAATGGAATAGACCTTGGAGGCTAGCTTTAGAAATATAATCTAATGGTTTTTTACCAAGTGGGAGAAGGCTAAAAGGCAAAACCTGTCGGTGCCATGTTTGCCCTGCTCAGGACTCTGTTTTCCATACTTCCCTTGTGCCCACTAGAGCCCTTCAGTCCTTGCTTGAGGATCACAGAATGCCTGCCATATGCTTCTAGTCTCTGAATTTTAGAACAGAAAGGGTGCTTCAGTCCTTGAAAGTAACAGAGAAACCACAATTTAAAGCAGTTCAATTTAACTTCACATGTTGATTCCTCAACCTTTATCTGCTGTGACTTTTTAATAAAGTGGTCATAAACTTACCTATATTTTCAAACACATTTATTAAAATTGTACATGATAATTAAATTTTAAAGAGAAATACGTAGAAAGAAAAACTGAAATTCCATCTTCTAAATATGTAATACAAGTATAATTTCTTTACATGTATCATTTTAAAATGCAAACTCATATACACTGCACACATTGGTTCTCTACACCCTTTGACTTAAATCTTAAAGATATCCACATTGCTGCACACTAAAAATAGAATAACTCCTGATAATGTTAAAGGTGTTCACATTCCTGAAACTTTATGTGTAGTGAAGGTGATGTATGTGTGTATATACATATGTGCATGTGCACCTATACATGTATGTGTGGAGGAGGCTAGAGGTAAAAGTGTTGGCCATCTGTCTCTATCACTCTCCACTTTATCACTACTAGCATTATTGCTGATTTATTATTATTACTATTATTATTATTATTACCTGCAGTGGATCTCACATTATTTATAGCTCACAGATTTGCTATACTGGCTCTCCCATGAGAGTCTCTCTTTCAAGTTTCATAGACCTCCAGTTGCAGGCGCACACTGCCACTCCTGGATGTTTATATGAGTGCTGGGCATATATACTCAAGTCTCCATCCTTACACATGTAGCATGTTACCCACTGATCCATCACCTCAGCCTTTCTGTTTCTGGTATTTTTCTAACCATTGGATGATGCCGTTGACTGGTCCACTGTGTTTTTCTATAAGTCTTTACTTCTTCCTATTAGCTCGGACAGTTCCCTTCCCTAGCCTCTTCAGTTAAAAATATAAATGGCCAGATTGTCTTCTGTTCCTGAAGTGTGAACTCTGGCAGCTCTCTGATCTAACTACCAGAAGCTTCCTAGAAACAGTTTAGTTTTGAACTGTTGAGTTTGGTTAGCATCAGGGCTGTTATAATTTTCTGGTATAAAAATGGGGTACATTTTGGAGGAGGGCAAGACACATGCTTAAAAAGATGTGGGAAGCTTCCTCTCTAGAGATGGTGCTGTAAACAGATGTCATACCACTGATGTCTCTCTGATCCTGCAGCTCAGGGAAGCTCTGTAGTGCCAATTACACACTACATGCCTAGCTTTCACCATATGTGGCTTAGAACAAGAAACCCCACCAGTCCATCAGTGTGCCTAGCCTTGTTTCCAAGGCATCTTCTCTACTGAAGCTCTGGAGGTGCACTGTCTAGCCCTGGTAAAGATGCTATCCAAACAGTCTGTAATATTATTTGTGGTGTTGAATATTGGTCTTAATGAGGTGTTACAATCTGTAATGTCTTGCAGGTTAATTTTAATGGGGTGTATAAGACAACAACCAGATCAATGTGCTCCTTAGGAAGGAAAAGAATCTTTCCTTAAGCAAATGCTTTTAAAACTTTAGCTGCTCACATGATGTCATATCTAGTCAAAATTGGTTAGTTATTTTGAGCCCAGGGATATTATTTCTCACCAGGCCATTTCCAATTGTTTCCTGAAATGGGTTTTATGAAACCTTGAGGAAGGATATTTATAGGAAGGAATCAGTCTTCAAGCTGATGGCCAACATGTTAGGAGGGGACATTTGATTTGAGGGATGC
>NW_021604564.1:5285907-5323994 GCF_004785775.1 Grammomys surdaster | reverse complement strand
AGCTGATGGCCAACATGTTAGGAGGGGACATTTGATTTGAGGGATGCATGAGCTGATGGCCAATATGTGTGTGTGGAGGATACTTGATTTGAGGGATGCAAGGCTAACACTTGAGGAGGTGAGAACTTCACATAAGGGATGCAGTTGTGATGAGTGGATGACTGAAATGATAGCCTCAGAAGAGAGTAGCTGTGCTTGGTTTCTTATCAGCTTTGCTTTTGTAAGGGGAGGAGTGATGCTCAGAAGCAGTGGTGGGAAACTGTAAGAATGTACACACACTGGCTTGCTGGTATGTGGGAAGTAAAGAGATGAGCAGACTTCCTCAGCAGCCTGTAGTGATGGTGACATGGACACTCATCCTGGAGATGTTGACTACTACCTCTGATGCACCATGTTAGACCTGATGCCAGAAAGCAGTATTTTCCAGGCAGTTGTAGTCTTGGAAGATAAGCACAGGACAGAGCCTAAGGTGATCCCTTGTGAGCCAGCTGTCAATTAAGCCAAAGCGTGTCAAGTGAGGGGTAAACAGATCATGCTGGAGCTTAGCCCACAGTGGATAGGGGTTGGAGTTAGAGGGGGGATTAATAGCAGAGAGGGCACATTGAGGGTCATGGTGAGGAAACCTAAGATAGCATTCTCCTTTTGTGATTCTGACCTTTGCAGTACCCTTTTCCTTCCTTCCTTCCTTCCTTCCTTCCTTCCTTCCTTCCTTCCTTCCTTCCCTCCTTTCTTTCTTTTTCTTTCTCTTTCTTTCTTTCTTTCTTTCTTTCTTTCTTTCTTTCTTTCTTTCTTTCTTTCTTTCTTTCTACATTGACGTTCTTTACTGTTTGGTTCACACCATAAAATATGCTTGCCTTCCAAGCCCATCCCCCTTCTGTTTGTGTGTGTGTCTGTCTTGTCTCTCTGTCTCTCTGTCTCTCTGCCTCCCCCATGTGTGTGTGTGTGTGTTTGTGTATGAAATTAACTTCAAACCATCAGCCCAGATTGAAAGTAGTCATTCATAGAAGTGAACCTAAACATACAAGTATAACATACATTAGGTCAGCCTTGGCCAGGGTACAGGTAACAGATAAAAATGTATTTAAAACACTTAGGTTAGGACTTCCGGACTAGGCCTGAGCATAGACCGGGTCTCAGGTGACAGCTCTGTACCCAACCTCAGAAAACCTAGAGAAAGAGGGCCTCCCAGGAGCTTTAACTTGGGCAGCTTCCCAGCTAAGGAAACAGCAACACTTGCCCAAAACAGGGGGTAACTGGGACCCACTGAGACCCAGGAATTCACTCCTGGCCCTGAGCGCGGGTTCCTTCCTGTCTGGGCCCAAGCTCTCAGCAGAACCCAGGAGACAGCTCTGCATCCAATCTCACAGAACCCAGAGGAAGTGGGGCTCCCAGAAGTGCTAACCTGAGCAGTATCCTAAGCAAGGAAGTTGAAAGATCTCCCATGCTCATGGATTGGAAGGATTAATATAGAAAAAATGGCTATTTTGCCAAAAGCCATCTACAGATTTAATGCAGTCCCCATCAAAATTGCCACTCAATTCTTCACAGAGCTAGAAAGAGCAATCTTAAAATTCGTTTGGAATAACAAAAAACCCAGAATATCGAAAACTACTCTCAGCAAAAAAGAACTTCTGGGAGAATCACCATCCCTGACTTCAAGCTGTACTACAAAGCAATAGTGATAAAAACTGTGTGGTATTGGAACAGGGACAAGCAGGAGGATCAATGCTTGGAATAGAATAGAAGATCCAGAAATGAACCCCCATACCTATGGTCACTTGATCTTTGACAAAGGAGCTAAAACAATCCAGTGGAAAAAAAGACAGCATTTTGAACAAATGGTGCTGGTCCAACTGGAGGTCAGCATGTAGAAAAATGCAAATTGATCCATACCTATCTCCTTGAACAAAGCTCAATTCCAAGTGGATCAAGGACCTTCACCTAAAACCAGCTACACTGAAACTAATAGAAGAGAAATTGGGGAAAAGCCTGGAACACATGGGCACAGGAGAAAAGTTCCTGAACAGAACACCAATGGCTTGTGCTCTAAGGCCAAGAATTGACAAATGGGACCTCATAAAACTGCAAAGCTTCTGTAAAGCAAAGGACACAGTCAATAGGACAAAGCGGCCATCAACAGATTGGGAAAAGATCTTCACCAACCCTACATCTGATAAAGGGCTAATATCCAAGGTATATAAACAACAGAAAAAATTAGTCTCTAGACAATCAAAGAACCCTATTAAAAAATGGAGCACAGAGCTGAACAAAGAATTCTCAACTGAGGAAACTAGAATGGTTGAGAAGCACCTAAAGATGTGTTCAGCATCCTTAATCATCAGGGAAATGCAAATGAAAACAACACTGAGATTCCACCTCATACCAGTCAGAATGGCTAAGATCAAAAACACAGGTGACAACACATGTTGGCAAGGATGTGGAGAAAGAGGAACACTCCTCCACTGTTGGTGGGATTGTAAACTGGTACAACCACTATGGAAAGCACTCTGGTGGTATCTCAGAAAATTGAACATAGTGGTACCTGAGGACCCAGCTATACAACTCCTGGGCACATACCCAAAAGATATTTCAACATGCAACAGGGACACATGCTCCACTATGTTCATAGTAGCCTTATTTATAATAGCCAGAAGTTGGTAAGAACCCAGATGCCCTTCAACAGAAGAATGGATGCAGAAAAATGTGGTACACTTATACATTGGAGTACTACTCAGCTGTTAAAAACAATGAGTTCATGAAATTCTTAGGCAAATGGATGGAGCTGGAAAATATCATCTTGAGTGAGGTGACCCAATCTCAAAAGAACATACATGGTATACACTCACTGATAAGTGGATATTAGCCCAAAAGCTCACAATATCTAAGACACAACGTATAGACTACATGAAACTCAAGAAGAAGAAGGAAGACCAAAGTGGGTGCTTTGGTCCTTTCTAGAAGGAGTATCAAAAGTTTCAACCAGAGCTCCCAAAGTCTAAACTGACAGCCAGAGAGCACAAAGGGAGGGACTCATGTCTCCACATGTATAGGTAATTGAGGGTGACCTTGTCAGACATCAGTGGAAGTGGAGGGTCATGGTCCCCAAAAGTTTGGATTCCCTAGTGTTGGGGAATTTGAGAGCAGGGAGATGGGACTGGGAGGATGTTTGGAACACACCCTCATAAAAATAGGAGGAGGGGGTATGGGATAAGGGGTTTTGGGGGAGAATGGGAGAGGAGATAACATTGAAAGGTAAATACATAAAATATCCAATAAAAAAACAGATAAAAGGTCTAAAAAAACAAGAGAGGGAGTTTACTTATTTTAAATTATTTTCAAAAGTTTCTAGGAGATGCTAATTGGCCAAGATCTTATTTTAAGCTCTCCACAAAAGAATTTAAGTCTCTGTTTAATATTTTTCAAGAAAGATGTAAATCCTAATTTTCCTCAACAATTAATTGACAAAAGAGAAGTAATCTCAAAAAAGTAGAAGAAGCTATTACTAATCGATATATTATATAGTCTGATTAGTTGTCGGCGGTACTATAACAGTCCTTTGATAAAAGATTATTAATATAGATTTATATTTCTTTAAATAGGGTCTTCATGACTCTCTGAGTGTGGAAGGAGCGACTGTTGACGCTTCTGCCCTGATTTTACAAGAACTCTGAAAAATTGGCTTTAAAAACAAAGGAGGGGGAATGGTACCCCCCAGAAGGAGTCCCCCTGAAATACTCTCCATCATGCCTTGTTCACTTTTAACTCTCTAAAACTGAAAACTCATGGCAAATCTGCTTCTGACTGCCTCTGGCACCACCGAGACCAACAAAAACTTTGCCACAGATATGGGGAAGGACCCTCTTACCCTTAAAGGGAATGGCCCAGACCCAGTTCCCTTATAGGGCCGAGGATTGATATGCCTGTTTGATACCACAGAAGGCACAGCTAACTGGCTACCAAAAAGATTAATGAAATAAATAGATACCCCCACAAAGCCAGGGCCAACCATAAATAAGATGAATAACAATTTACATCGAGGAAGAGAAATCTCCCTGAGAATTCCCTTCTTTTTCCTTTCCAGGTAAAAATAAATCACCCGTGATATCTGCTGTTAGAAGTTCTAATCCAGATGCTGGACCCTGAATTTATACTACTCAGACCTTCAATGGACCATTGACAAGGACATCAAACAGCTAGAGATTGACATCACTAATCTGAAGAAATCCCTTGTTTCACTGTCTGAAGAGACCGCCCAAAATTGCAAAGGACTTTATTGGACTTGATTTACTCTTTTACAATATAAAAGACTGTGTACAGCTCTTGACTGTGTACAGTCCTTAAAGAAGAATGTTGCTTTTACATAGACAAGACAGGGATGGTTAAAGAGAGCATGAAAAAGGTAAGAGAAGGCCCTGAGAAAAGACAGAGAAAGAGAAAGATGAGAGCTAGTACAAGAATTGGTTTTCAACCTCTCCATGGTTGTCAACCCTACTTCCTCCCATCTTGGAACTATTAATTGGGTTATTTTTGCTTATTTCTTTTGGTCCCTGGGCCTTAAGTAGGCTGACTAACTTTGTGAAATAACAGATAGATAATTTGGTAGCAAAACCTATTCAGATACATTATCATTAAGTTAGCTATGGAGAACCATGAGACTCAAGATGAAGTTGTTACTCTATTCAGGGTGTTCCCAAAACCCATCTCTACCCAACCTAAAAGAGGGGACTTCCGACCCTAGACCAAGCAGAGAGGGGCCACCCAGAACCCTCTCTGACTGGAGATCTGAATTCTTGCTTAGGCTGCAAGGCTACGCACTGCAAGGGAATATAAATAAAACTTAAAAATATCTCTCTAGGTTCCCTGAGAGATAAGCCTGACTGCATAGGAGTTGATGTCAAAAGTATCCCCTCTCCAGGAAAAAGACATCGGGATGGGTATGGCCCTCATGCTTCACTGGACAACGACAGGGGGACTGGAGCCATTACAAGGTCCCCTTCAATTACTGGAGGTCAGGTCTCTATCCCCGTCTTCGCAAGATTAGAATTGCCACAGCCCTTCTATACTTAGAGAAGGGAGGAGATGTCAGGGGCAGCCCTGCTTACACACTGAAGGCCTAAAATCAGCCATAGGCTTAAAATCAGCAATAGGCCTGTCATACATGTGTACTAACACCAAGTCTTGGGTCTCTGTGGAAAAACACTGAAACAGATGGCTATAAGATATTGTAAACAGGCAGTTTTTGTGACAATTTATCAGGCTGAGTAGTCATAGACCTTGTAAATAGGTAGCCTTGGCAGATATTACCAACTTAGATAAAGACAACTGAATCATAGGCAGAGTCATAGTGACCTGTCCCCCAAACCTTCACCCAGCCGATACCTGGTTCTGAAAGATATCTGTACTCCCCCTGAACACCCACACTCCAGTGTCATCCTCTTTCCCACGTCCTGCCTTTCTGTGTTTATAACCCCTGTGTGAATGAATTATGATTTGAGAAAAAATAAATAAATTATTAAATAAATAAATAAATAAATAAATAAAGATAGTAGCAATATTACTTTGAAACAGGAAGTGGGATCTCACTACACAGTCTATGGCCTCATAAAATCCTCACAATCAAGTACAATTATATGACAAATGAATAATAGAAATATAATCATAAAATATAGTTTAGTGAATATATAATTGAGCTAATGCTTAATGCTATACAGATGAACAGAAAATAACAGAAGATATTACAATGGTGTAAACTTTACCTATAAAGAACTGAGTGAACTTAAAGAAAATATACATTCATCATAGATATTGGAAAGAAAACCACTTAGGTTAATAAAAAAATTCTGTACAGAGGGGTGGCCAGCTTGATAATTACTTTCCCAGGGCCACTTCTTCAGACCTTAGGGAGAATGTCAAGGACACAAATACCTGTGTGGAGTTTGTATGACGGAGATGTTTGAATTTGGACTCACTAACAAAATAAATGGCCATTCAGACCAAAATGCCAAACCTTTTGGCCTAGACAAGTCATTCTTAATACTATTTGATACTAGTTTGACTATTCCTCTGATATGAGAGTCCTTCCTGACCAGGCCAATGGTAATTAACAGCATGTTTTCATTTGTAAAGGAAAATTGATATATCTGTAACCCAAGTGAAAAATTAATATAAATCTTAGTGACAAAGTAATGCATGATGCTGGACATCTGTGGAGTTCTCATTTCATTTCATGAAAGACCTCTTTATTTCCTAGACACAATATTCTAGAATCCAGAGGCAATTTTCCAGAGCCCATGTAGTTACTAGTGTCCTTGAGCTGCTGAGCCTGAAGTACTTTGCTCATTTCCAATGCCAGTGTTAATATCACCCTTGTTATTGATGGTGACATGTTTGGCCTTTGGTATCTGATGGATGGAGCCTTAGTGCAGGTTTATGGATTCTAATTTCAATGAAACACAGTAGAAATCAAAGTTCTAAGTTGGGTCTTTAGCTTGACCCTCCTCTAGTTGTATAGATCTGAGAAAAAGATGCTAGCAAGTACAAGGCACCTCTCAAGGGCAGAGCCAAAGCATCAAGTTTCTGTGCTCATTTATTTCCCTCATTCACTCATTAGAACACATGTTAACATAATAGTGAAATAATATTATGCACAGCAAGAATACAATAATCTGAGCCCTACCTTCAGGGACCTCTCTGCTTGCTAAGTGTAATATTCACCACAATGGTGCCTCTGCAGGGTCACCAAAGCTTTATATCAGCCTTACAGGAGTGACTTCTCCAGTTTTCTTAACGTGTCCAGGATCAGGAGTGCATAAGTTAGACATAGATTAAAATGTCTATATAATTTGCTAACTATTGCTCTGATAAACACCACAGCCAAAACTAAGTTGGTGAAGAAAGGTTTTATTTGGCATAAATGAAGAGACTATCACCTATTCTAAAGGAAGCCAGAGAGGAACTCAAGGTAAGAACCTGGAAACTGGGAACTGAAGCAGAGAGCATGGAAGGACATTGCTTACCGGCTTGTTCTCCATGGCTCCTCAGCTTTCTTTTTAAATACAACTCAGGAACACCTGCACAGAGTTGGCACTGCTCACAGTGCACTGTGCCCTTTCATATCAGTCATTAATCAAGAAATGCTGCACAGGCTCGCCCTACAGGCTAATCTGATGGAGGCATCAACTCACTTGAGAGTATCTCTTCCCAGGTGACTCTAGCTGATATTGATTTGAAAAAAAACTCACTAGGACAAAAAATGATGAAATTTATGTATGTATCTAGCCCTTTCTATGGGGGTTAGATGAAGCCATTTCTTAGCTTCCTTTTTTTCGTACACACATTTCTGAAAGCCAGTGTGACATAAGGCCTGGACTCATCTAACTCAGCCTTTGGCCTTGGCATATAAATGACTTCTTTAAAAACATGTAATACAATTTCATCTCTTTCTGCCTTGTATAAATCAAGCTTCTTCCTCCATGAGTATGTGGGGACCACTGTAATTTCTGTAGTCTATAGATGTGCCTGTAGGTGGTACACGATGGGCACCCAGGAGCATAGCTCCCACAATGAGGATATGCAAGGAGGATATACTTGTACACATACTTGTATACTTTACACTCTCAGTCTGTAGCCTTCTCACCTCATTCCATCATTTGTAGTAATAACTTGGGATGATGGAGGATAGGCAACAACAAAGGAAGATTCAAGCTATGTCAACATGATCAGTTTAAGTGCTCTAGACGATATGCAGATGTGAAATTCTGTTTAGCTCAAATGTCAGTTCTGATTTTGGTTTCTCAAAATTTGATGATGCTGATAATTTAGCCAAGACAGACCAGGCCAGAATTGTGCTGATTTAGGCTATAATCTTACATAGATCTGCCACTTTCTGACCACATGAATGTTCTTAGAACTTCTCCAGTAAATTAAGAAAAACAACAGTGTCTAGTTCACAAGATTTCAGTACTCCAGAAGTGATCACTATATTAATAAAATTACATTTAACATAAAGAATGCCATTAGTAAACAATGATCAGTGGTAGCCTGGAAGGGCTCTAAAGACTCAGCCCCAGAGCACTGAAGAGTACTTGGTAAAAATGATGGGCCCCTTCCCACATGGGGTGGCAGTCCGCACAACATGCTCACCTGTTTTGCTTTCACCATGAAGGATATTGGAATATCCAAAGGACACATGAGACAAATTGCTGCTCTACTGCCACAGGAGTCCACTCCACTCCTGTCACTCCAGAGCACACTGGGGGCAAATATGTCCTGAGTGGGAACAAAGGGTTCCCTCAACAAAGGGCTCTGCCACAGTTAAAGTTAAATAGAGCACACCCTACTCAGATTTATATACTGAAACCTAGTCTCAATGCAATAGCAAGAAGTGGTTACACCAAAAAGGCAGAACCCTTGTTAGTGGGGTTTGTACCCTTACAATAGGTCCAGAGGGGTTGGTCCTACTATGTGAAGACACATAGAAGGTGCCATTTTTTTTTAAATCTTGGATCTTCTACCTAACCATCAGAACTGTGAGCAATAAGTGTTTGTTATTTCTAAATTCCCCAGTCTAACAGGAGAGAGATGGACAGAGACAATGTAAAAAGAAAAAAACAAGAGAGCCAGCAATTAAATGACAACAGCTATTGCCTATACTTCCAAATTAATTTTTAAGTATTTTAATTTTAAAACTTACTTCAGGCAGGGGAGCTGCTATATATAGAAGTTAAGCTCAGCACTAACTTCTGTCCTGATTTGGCTTACCATTACATGGATACACAGATATAACAGGTGCTGAATCAGTCTTAAAGGTTCCTTGTATTCTGGGAGAGAAGCAAGCTGTACACTTTAACCCCAGTATCTGATTCTTCTGCCATGATGCTACCTCAAAGATCATCATTAAGATAATTCCCAGAGGGCACCAAGAATGATCACTGGGTAAGAAAATCAGAAAATGAACCCTCCTTATTTTGTCAACCATCCATGATCAGAGCTTAAAAGATGACATTCAAGACAAGAGTTTGGATTCCCAGCAGCTTTACTCATAGGTTCTTTCTCCAAAAGTTTCCAGTTGTCAAGAATAGGCTGGCATAAGACAAATGCTCCCAAAGTGCTGGCTCATCTAGTACTGAGGCCGGAGTCTGGACAGAGGCCCCTGTCCATGTGTTCACTTCTAATCCTGTGGTGAGGGCAGGTAATGGAGCCAGCTCCACAGCTAGCAAGATCCATCACCATCTGTACCCATTCATCAACAAACTCAGGATGCTCAAAGTGTATCTGGCATTGAACTGCAAAGGCTCTGGGGATATAGAAAACATAACTTCCCTTTCCCTTTCCCAACTTACAGTCAGAAGGGAATAAATAAGAAGTGGACTCTACAGTGTGGCACCCCAAGGACATGGCAGAACACTCAAGAAGCAAGGGTACCCAGCCAAACTTGATCAAAAATGTATGCTCAAATTTTAGGATCCAGAACCATTATGAGCTGAATAGCACCCACAATAAAAGATTCACAGTTCTATTTGGGATTAAGGTTTTTACTGAGGTAATCACCAGGACAGGCATTTTAAGACACCATTACTGATCTGTTTTGAAAATGTGTAATATGACTTCAGACAAGACACCACGAAGAACACATCCTCCGAAAACCCATGATAAAAACTGATGCCTTGTGCTAATGCATGGGATGCTGGAATGTACAGGTGATGTGGTAATAGTTTAAGTTGGAGAGTCTGATGCAGGTCATAATCCTTTCTCCTCTGCTTGGTCAAGATGTTTGTTTCCTTATAAGAATTCACATGAGACACAATCTTTAGCAAGCCAGTGATGAAAGGCAGACCTTGAGATGTCTAGCCCATGAAGGACCCTCTCTCATGCGTAGATTAGTAATTTATAAAAAGGGCACATGGGTGAGCCCATCATTTCAGTGTCTCTGACATGAAAGAGAGCATCTGTCCCTTCAAAGAAATGGGATGCCAACTTAGAATCAGACAGCATTCTTCTCTAGATGCGGCACCTTCTCAGACCCCATCACTATGATAAATAAGACATTTCTGTTTGCCTCACAGAAGAGGAGGTGGAATGTAAGAGCCAGAGGAAATGGAGGACATCAGGGGAACCAGACCCTCTACATTAGGTGAGTAAAGTTCATATGCACTCACAGACACTGAAGCAGAAAGTACAGATCCTACCTGGCCTGCACCAGGTCCTCACTGTATATATATCAAGGCTTCCAGTTTAGTGTTTTTGTAGGATTCCTGAGTGTGAGACTGTGTTGCTGATTCTTGTGCCTTCTCTTTGACTCTTTTTCTTCTTTTTGTTTGTCTTGTACAACTGCAATATATTAGTTCCTGTTTTACATTATTATATTTTGTTTTATTATTATCCTTTAGAATCTTGTTTTATTTTCTAATGAAAAACATAAAGGGGGTGAATCTAGGCGGGAGTGGAGGTGGGAGGAGTGGAGGGGTGGGAGCCTGGAGGGTATTTTGTATAAGGATATTTTTCAATAAAAAGGGAGAGGGGGAGAAATTTTTGTTATAAGTTACCAAGTCTCAAGTGTTCTGTTCTAGAGTCAGGAAAGAATAAAGATATCCTTTTTGGACTTTATAGACGGCTCAGCTGTTACGTCGAGCTTGCTTTTCCAGTGGACCTGGAAAGCATACATGCTGGGCAGCTCACAGGATCTTGTAACTCCAGTCCCAAGATCCAACACCATCTTCTTGCATCGATGGGCACTGCCTCAATCTTCTGACATGTGCCACATTGACACGTACACATAAATAATCTTTAAAGATATCCCCTTTCTCCTCCAGGATCACCTCTGAGCCATGCACTTGCCCCATGACTCCCTGGTTCCTATTATCAGAAAGGCTGGAGAGGAAGCTGTTATTAATCCCACGAGACGTAAGCAGAGTTAGACTCACAGGTTTTACAGGCTCATGGCGAAGGAGGCAGTAAAGTTTTTCATGAGTTATGGCCTGACCCAACCACTGTGTAAGGAGGTGCAGCCTTAGGGCTGCTAGAACACAGGCACTTTGAGAGGATGATGATAAAAGGGAAGAAAAGGAAATGCAGGTCTGGGAAGATGTGTGGTATCTGAGACCTGCTAAGCTTGAGGAACAGGGAAGTCTGTTAGCAGAGTTATGGCAGGAGCTTTGGTTCCACATAAGAACTCAAGGGGCTTGTCTCAATTTCTCCCTGATGTGGACAGAGTCACCTGTGAAATATGTGGAGAGGGTGATGGGCTGCAGATGACCTAAGAGTCGTCTACTGTGCTCAGAGGAGCCACACTGCAAACTGGTTGGGCTTATCTTTCTGCATGACCAAGATTTAGACATAAATCCTTGGGATACATCTAATGGACCATTGCTACCCAGAGCTGAGATGACATGCTCATGCTTATCCATGCACCTGTCAGTAGAGATGAGCTAGTTTTCTAGTGTTCCCTAAGGACACATTAAAGGACCCATTTTCCTGATTCTGCTAATTTGCACTGGACTTCAGTACTGCTGCTATGATACTGGCAGTGCCATGGAATAACTGCTGGCCTTGAAAAGCTTACTGGGTCTGGCACCTCAGGGAGACAGCATGACTCTCAGTTGTATGTGTCTCTGTGTCCTCATCTCCATCCTAATCTCAGTCAGCACCAAGCAGACACCAGATGGGTAAAGCAGATGGCATGGAAAGGTACTTTGTCTTATGTGAAGAGCCTCTCAGCTGCCATTTTACTACACTATTAGCACTGCTATTAAAATCTCTAGCTGAGAGGTCATGCTTTGTACTAGATATCTTTCCATTCATCTTTTATTTATTTATCCTAAGTCATTTATTTACTCTTTTATTTACACCTGATGTTAGGTCGTTTTTCTGTCAGTGATTTTCTGTCAGTTCTCCCCAGTGACTCTTGTGGTCTTTGTTTTATCTCTTTGAGACAGTGCACCCACTCTCCTGCCAGACTGAACTGGACACCTGTGTTTCTTGTAGTAACGTCTCTAGGAAGGACTTACTCATATCTTATCTCAAAACTGTGTATTGCTTTAATCTTTGTTTAAGACATGGAGTCTGGCTGTCTGCAGTGAAAGGGAAGGACTGGATTCTTGTTAAAAGGTGCTCATAGGATTAAACGATGACGCTTTATTGCTACCGATATTAGTTGATAGCTATCAAGTAATAGAGCACAAGGTCCCATGTGGCCACGAGAGGTGCACAGCCATGTTGTGACTTGAAAATTCTAGAGAACGGGCCAACTAGGGGAAGAATAATAATGTAGCTTTCAATCAATGACTCTTTAATTCTAGTTGCCAGTATTCCCAAACCTGTGTGTCCATCTGCTTCTTAATCCTGGAAGCTCAGAGTCTGCAAGGTGGAGCCAAGTGTCTGTATGTGTTTTGTTGTTGTTGTTGCTGCTGCTGCTGCTGCTGCTGCTGCTGCTGCTGTTTGAGATGGGGTCTCACTACATAGATGTGGCTGACCTGGAACTCCTTATGTAGACTAGCTTGGTTTTGAAACTCAGAGATCTACCTGCCTCTGCCTTCTTAGTGCTGAGAAAGGCATATACCCATGGCATAGAACCTGTACTTTAAAAAAATCTCTTTAGGGAGATTCAACATGTGTTTTAAGTATTGTTATAAGAGTCTTTAGCAATCATATTATAGACATACCTCCAGAGTTGGGAGCAACTTGTTTATTATAATCCTACTCCAATTTCACTCACTCTTTCAACAGAAGTTTTATTAAGGGCCATCACTGAACCAGATGTTGGACTACATGCTGTATAAGACATGAACAAACCAATGAGAAGACAGAAGTCATATTAACTCCTCTTCTGGGATCCCACAGAGGCTCTTTGCTGAATGAGAGGCCTTAAGCTGAGGATTGTACAAGGACCGCAGCTGGGGATTAGAAACAGTGGCCTACAGACACTGGGGAAATGTGCAGCTCCTCCCTTCGTTCTTGCCTTTCTGACAAGTATTTATGGAGGAAGTAAACACTGCAGCTGGGCTGCATCACATTCTTGCAGGAAGTTGTCAATGAGAGCAAGAAAAACTTGGCTGGAAACTATGTCTTGAAAAAGTAAAGCCAAGTATTGAGAAGGACAGCAAATTTAAGGGCTGGTTGGGGTGGAGGGGCAGAAAGACAGTCCCTCCGCCCTCCTGGCTTTCACAGCTGGGTCCACAAGATAAATATAAGAAATAAATATAAATATAGAAACATTTAAATGATTCACTAATATTAACATTATGTGTATGGAGGCATTACAGGTGAAAGAGTAAATGCTCAGAAAGCATAAAGATTTAGGAGTTCATACACTATTTTAATATGGAAGGAAAGGGAATGTTGGCCATTTATAGGAAAGGATTTCTAGAAAAGAGGAATGAGCCTGGGAATAATAGATGTTATGGTAGATGTGACAGCATGTGACAGGGTTGTCTGTGTGTGGTCCTTTCCTGTGTTGATACTTAATCATCCCCAGTAAGTAAAATGCTCAGAGAAGGCACTATTAACCATGGAACATCTTTCAGAAGACCCATATTCAATCAGGGATGGAGGACTCAGGAAAGCTTCCCCATGCAGCCAGTTCTTTCCACACATCTATAACTTGATCAGTTTAGCGAAGAGACGTATTTCAGCATTTGTCCTTTCATGTGACTTTGTCAGTGTGGTATTGGCTTCATCTTAGTGGAGATTGATAGCCTCAATAGAGATGCATAGTGAAGGAGGTATGTAGCCAGCTACGAGAGGGCAGGGGTTCACCCTAAGAATCAGGCAGAGGCTAGATTTTTGGTGTCTTGGAAGCTATAGTAAAGGATTGGAATTTTTTTTAAACTATAAAATGGCAGCCATTAGAGGCGTTTAGATGTGAAGATAATATTGGATTTACTTTTTGAAAACATCCTCCTATCTGCAATTAACATATCATCAGCACCAATGAAAAACTAGTGAGCAATGGAACTAGGTGGGCTTCAGACATTTCAGATTTGGCCATGTACTCCTCTGAGCCTGAGATGTTTAACAAAGGTTGACTTTTCTTCCTTAGAACCAATGCAAATCTCATCTGGACAGGGCATGAATGAATTGCAAGATATCCCTGCCCCAACCCCTCCATCTCTTGAAGGGTGCTGGCAGCCATCAGATAGGTGGGGATTCTGAAGACAAGCTCTTGGATCTTCTTTTCAGCTTCTCATAGCCCACAGTCACTAATTCTGTTTTCTGCTTGGGGCTATGGTGCTTCTTGGAGGTTGGTTTTCTAAGCCCCTGTTAAACCATCTAAGGCTTTCCATGACAACCCACAACTCATGGAATGTTTTGGGTTTTGTAAGACAGCCTGAGGTGTGTCACTTTACTATTTCACTCATCTGCCACTGATCAGGGAGGTTAAGATTTGTATGAAGGACAACAATTGTTTTCCAGGATGGTTTGATTTTCCCAAGACATGATGGAAGCCACCGTGGAGGTTTGTCAGCTTACTTTTGCTACTCTAACCTTATTCTTAACATGAAGTAAGGTATATAAAGCATGTATGGTGTAACAGATGTACAAAACATGTATGATGTAATACATGTACAAAACATACATAACAGATGTACAATACAATCCACATATAATAGATGCATGCTGTAACAAATGCACAGAAAAGATCAGAAAAGGCTGAGAAAGGTGACAGGATACTGGCACAAGTGACATTTTCCAGTTAGACCAGCTCTATCTCCTAATGTTTCTAGAACTTCCCCAAAATAATACTGCTGCTTGGGAAGCATGGCTTCAAGCCTGGGGGAAATTTATATTCAAGTCAGAAGAGGCTTTCACACAGGCCAATTTGGAGGACCATTTTATCAATTGAGGTTTTTCTCTTTCCAAATGACTGTGACCTCTGTCAAGTTGACAAAAGATGAGAGAGCACAAGTGGGAAAGGTTTGCAACATCTAGGCACATCATCTTCTACACTTCCAGAAACACCTGGACTCTTTGTAAGGCAAAATATAAGTACTATGTGAACAATTGTTCTAGTATATTGTTTAGGAAGAAAAATCAAATGAAGAAAGACTCCACATGTTAAATATGACCCATCCCCCTGGAATACTTCAGATCTGTAATTGGTTGTGCATGTGAAATTCATGGAAGCTGATGTGGAGAGCTTACTGATTGTTAGGATAGACAAGGACCTACACTACTATGGGAACTAGAGAAGAGAATTACACATTTTTGCTGCGGCTGAAGATACCAGAGAAGATACCATGAGATGAAGCTTTCAACTTGAGTTTTGAAGGCTGATAGATGTCAAGGAGTACACAGACACTGTGGGAAGAAGGAATATAGGTGAAAGACAGGGAAGCACACAGGATCACCATGGTCTATTTGGAACTGCTAGTGATGCAGTGAGCAGAACAGAGCAATGCCAAGGAGTAGGCATTGCAAGAAATGCAGTTGAACGGTCTGTAAGGGCTGTTTGGGCTAGGCCTGAAGAACCCTAGAACACCCAAGCAAGAGTGGTGTAGTTAGAGGGAGAAGGGATTACAGGTAGGGACCCAGCTGCATAATGAAAACAGAGTTGAAGTAACAGATGAAAATTAATCCTGTGGACATCCTGCATATGGCCAGAGGTACTTTCCATACACTATGTTTTAGCCAAGTGGAAGGCAAGAAGTTTTGTGGCCCCTTACAGCAAGTTCTACAACATTTCCTTTGGCTGTCAAGCTTTGATTATTGCTACAGTACGTGCATAGCCAGGAAGGGATTATACATAAGTATATCCAGTGGCAACTGGTAAACCAGAAGTCACTTAAGAGCCCATTTTGGTCCTTTAGGGAGGAGATATGAAGGGAGGGGAATTCTGTGATTCTAGGAGAAATTAATGTATAAACATACTTCAGTGTGCATTTAGGAAAACTCCTCAGAAGGAAGCACTTTGTGCACCAAGAATTGTTGCATATATTAAAACACAGTGTAATGGGGGCGGGGGGAATGCAGGACCATGCACAGGGTAAGTATTGTCTCTTCAGGGTGTCTCTGTGGGAAAGCAGCATTAATACTGATGAAGAAATTAGGAACACTTTCAAGTTAATTAAATTACATTTAATTTTGACTTTAAAAACATCATGTTAAAATTAGCAAATGTTTACTTAAAGCAACAGAACTGAAGATCAACCGCAATTATACAGATAGATCTGTATTCCTTATAGAGCCATTAAACTCAATCAATGGCTTGACATTAAATCTACAATGATAGGATTGGCTAGTTCCACAGGACTCGTTCCTACTAGACTCAGTTGTGTTTTTAATTGCAAAGGAAACGTTAAACAGCAGCTAAATTTTCTCCTTTTTGTTTTCTTCTTCTAAGTCCCTTATTTTATACTCCAACTAAGACTGTTATTTCTACATGTATTGATATATCTCAAGCAAGGGGTCTTAAGCCAGGCCTGACAGGTGTGATTCCTACATTTCCGAGGCTGAGGTAAGAAGATCACTAGTTTACCAGGCAGAAAGGGGCCACCCAGAACCCCTCTGACAGGCGACCTGAATTCTTGCTTAGGCTGCAAGGCTAAACACTGCAAGGGAATATAAATAAAACTTAAAAATATCTCTCTGGGTTCCCTGAGGGACAAGCCTGACTGCATAGGAGTTGATGTCAAAAGTATCCCCTCTCCAGGAAAAAGACATCGGGATGGGTATGGCCCTCATGCCTCACTGGACAACAACAGGGGGACCGGAGCCATTACAAGGTCCCCTTCAATTACTGGAGGTCAGGCTGCTATCCGTACCTTCGCAAGATTAGATTCACCACAGCCCTTCTATACTTATAGAAGGAAGGAGATGTCAGGGTCAGCCCTGCTTACACACTGAAGGCCTAAAATCAGCCATAGGCTTAAAATCAGCAATAAGCCTGTCTTACATGTGTACTAACACCAAGTCTTGGGTCTCTGTGGAAAAACACTGAAACAGATGGCTATAAGCTATTGTAAACAGGCAGTTTTTGTGACAATTTACCAGCCTGAGTAGTCATAGACCTTGTAAATAAGTAGCCTTGGCAGTTATTACCAACTTAGATAAGGACAAGTGAATCATAGGCAGAGTCATAGTGACCTATCCCCTCAACCCTCACCCAGCTGATACCCTGTTCTGAAAAATATCTGTATTCCCCCTGAACACCCACATTCCAGTGTCATCCCCTTCCCCACGACCTGCCTTTTTGTGTTTATAACCCCTGTGTGAATGAGTATAAATTACAATTTGAAAAAAATAAATTTTATATATATATACATATATATATATGAAGAAGAAGATCACTAGTTTGAGGCCAATCTAGACAATACAGTGGGACCCTATCTTAAAACTATACATGTGCCTCACAAAAGAGCCAGTATTGGTATATAATGTTTTCTTTTATTATACTCAGTATTTACAGTAAACAGTTTTAGATTTATGAGCCATTTGATAGTGTTCAGTTCTTTTCAACTTCCATCTGTCTTTATGAAGACCTGAGGTCAAAAACAAAAAGAAAAGGAAAGACACCATTAAGGGAAACTGTTTTTCTAAATTCTTTAAGCTGTCAAGTAAAAAACTGTATTAATTTATGGTATGCAGCATATTTCAATACCTGTATGCACTAAAGAATGATTATAAATTCAACTAATTACCATGTTACGATGGCACAGTATGAGTCACCTTCATGACTGTAATGAAATACTTCAAATAGTCTAAAGAAGCAAGTGCTTAGAGTTATGGTACAAGCCTGTAACCACCTAACACCTAGCACTGGGAAGGACTGAGAAGGATCATGAGACTCTGTTTAAGACCTAGACTGCATAGCAAGGCCCTATGTAAGAAAAACATTTAAATAAAGAAAGAGATCTTTTTTGCCTTGTAGTTTCAAAAATCTTAGTCTATAATCCTTGACCTTGTTGCTTTGGAGTTAAAACAAAGAAGTAAATCATGGTAAAAAAACGAATACTGGAGGAGGTCAGCTGGAGGTCAACAAGCATAGAGAACAGCAGAGTAATCTGGTATAGCACTTGACTCAGGTCATTAAACACTCCTATCTGAACAATAAACTAACATAACCTCACCTACTAGTACCCTGGGAACTCCCACATGCATCAGGTTGCAGAAATACCCTCTTTGAGCAATGAAAATAAGTTACTCCCCCTTACATCCCCTTGATGATGCTCTATTTTTACTCATACATGTCCCAGAACACATTTTGAAAGCAAGGGAAATGCTACAGTCAAGCCTGGACTGGTTTTGAGTGCATCTACCGCTATTTAACATCTTTTGCATATGCATGCTTAGGGGTACATAGGACTAAACCAGATTCATGATGGAAAAGAACACTACAGTAGACAAGCTTGAGTAGTCCTTGTCAGTCAGTCGAAGAACCACCCAAGCCTCACCCATATCGATCAGCTTCTCCTGGACCCTTTTATGTGTAGCCCCCAAGCATTCACAAGGATTCTTGACTCAAGTTGCTTACTACTCTCTCTGGTAGCATATCTGACTTGTACCTTTGTTTGACTTTTTAGCAAAACTTTTTCTTGTTGTTGTTGTTGTTTGTTTGTTTGTTTTTTTCAAGACAGGGTTTCTCTGTATAGTCCTGGCTGTCCTGGAACTCACTCTGTAGACGAGGCTGGCCTCAAACTCAGAAATCTGCCTGCCTCTGCCTCCCAAGTGCTGGGATTAAAGGCATGTGCCACCACCACCCGGCTTAGCAAAACTTCTTGCCATGTTATTATTTGTGTATGCATCTTCAATTCTTTAAACAAAAAAAAATCCTAAACCTGGAGACAAGCAGAGAACACCAATGAGAACATTACCTTATGGCAGCAGAGAAGCAAAGAGTTGAGAGGAAGAAGCTGTCATCTCTGTATTATCTCCCAAGGCAAACCCTCGTTGACCTAACTTCCTCCATCTTACTTTGCCGCTTAAAGGGAGGCAGAAGAGCTTGGATTTCCAGCCTTCGATACTTGGGCTTTCCTTTCGGGGGGGGGGTCCACATCTAACTATAGCAGTAATGTACCATTACATTTTGTGTGTTAAGAACATTTAAAATGTATTCTTGAAGTAATTTTCAAGCATACAATGTACTGTGATTAGGATAGTTTGCAATATTTGTCTTTTCATCTTTACCTAAATTGCATATTCTTTGACAGTTTCACTTTTTAATTTTCAAAAAAAGTTACTTGGTTCTAAAGCCCCAGAGTTTTGTGATTGAAATAATCTTTTTAATTTATCTCTGTACTCTTGTAATAACCTATTCAAAAAGTACTAAGGGGAAGTAACTTCATTATTTTATAGCCTCTCTGTTTACCTTCTTTCTCTTATTGGTTTTGTTTTATTTTTATTTATATTTATTATAGGTGTTACATTTCCACATTTCAGTTTCAATTGCTAATTTTGATACTCTGTTGTCTTCCATTTAATTCATGATATTGTCATATTAGCTCAAATGAAATATATGTTGTAATTATTATTTATAGAAAACAAGGAGCTGGAATCAACTTCAGCATGTATTATAAGCATTTTCCTAATTAATATTTAGTGATTGTTTTATTGAAATTATTGTGTGACAGACTTTCTTATTTTATGACATCTCTTGTATAAAAATTACCTCATATTCCTCAAATTAGAGTAAATTTATATTCTTCTGGGCATAAAAGGAATAATCATTCTGCAAAAGAAACTTCATTAGGAGTCAAATCTCAAGTCTTGTTTACTTCAAAACATCACAATGTCTTCTCCCTGAGCATCTGTAGGCTGGTAGGAAACTAAATCAAATGCATACATAGTTTTTGCGATTCCTTCAAAGACAAAGAGTATTAAATGAAAACTATAAAATTAGTTACTGTATTATTTTAAGAAATCACAGAAAAAATACAGACTTTTCCCAGGCTAATTAAACAACAACAACTACTGTCCAAAAATATGTACCTTACCCTTTGTTAGAGCATTATCTCCCTACATTTTGGCTGTAAATTTTTACCATCTTTTCCTAGGACAATTTTGGGGTATTTTCTACAGCCAAGTATAGTGGTTCTGTCTTCTCCTCCATGGTTGAGGACAGCGTAATGCTGTTCTTGTTGATGTTGTTATCATTATTATTATCACTAATGGCTTAGAACAGCTCCTTACAGCCTCACAACCCATTTTGACACAGTAATCCATGAGCTGCCTCAGATGGGCTCATTCTTGGCAGCCCTGAAGTTTTGTACACTGTTTTAAAAACTTTGGTCATGAGTGGAGGGACAAACTTTAGGATGATATTGTTTGACTTCAAAACTCCTCTTTACCTGATATTCTTTATTTAATTTTTGTTCATTAATTTATTTATTCACTTTGCATTCTGATCACACCCACCCTTCTCCCAGTCTCACACTTACAAATCCCTCCCTCCCCCATTATGCCCTCCCCTTCTTTTCAGAGAAGGTAAGATCCCTTTAGGTACCACCCTGCCCTGGGGCATCTAGTCCCAGCAGGACTAAGAACATCCTCGTCCACTGAGGCCCAACCAGGTGAATTACTGAGGTAATTCTTTTAGGGAAGGGGAGCCAAAGGCAGGCAACAGAATCAGAGACAACCCTGACTCCAATTGTTAGAGAGTTGGGGCTGTCTCTGATTCTGTTGCCTGCCTTTGAAGACCAAGTTACACATCTACTACAAATGTGTAGGGGGCCTAGGTCTAGCTCCTGCATGCTTTTTGGTTGGTAATTCAGTCTCTGTGAGCCCCCATGGGCCCAAGTTAGTTTACTCTGTAGGTCTTCTTGTGGTGTCCTTGACCCCTATGGTTTGCTCAATTATATCCCTGACCTTTCCTCAAGACTTCCTGAGCTCTGCCTGATGTTTAGCTGTGGGTTTTTGTATCTGTTCCCATGCACCGCCGATGAAGCCTATTAGGAGACATCAATTGTTAAGGATGCTGTTGACTAAAGTCATTTTTAAAAAGGTTGGTTCACATAAGAAGTATAACAAGCAGAAAGGTCCAAGTGAGGATGCTTCAATCCCACGTGGGGGAAGAAAATAATCACAGGAAGCAGAGGAAGGGAGGGACCCAAGTGGGAGAGGGGAGGAGGAGGGGAAAAGGAAGCAGGATTAGGTATCAGGTGGCTGGACAGGAGAGAAGCCCAGAGAGACAGGAGAATGAATGAAAATGTGTAGCCTGGAAGGAGGTGAGAAGGATCCTCTAGCAAGTACCAGAGACCCAAGAAGTGAGGGATTCTCAGGATTCAATGGGGGTGACCTTAGCCAAAATGCCCAACACTGGGAAGAGGGAACTCGAGTTCTATCCAGTAGATAGATAGGGCCTCAAGTGGAAGGATGGGGTTACCAACCCACACCCAAAATTTCTGACCCAGAGTTATTACTGTCTAAAAGAACTGCAGGGACAAAAATGGAGACGAGACTGAAAGAAAGGTGGTTCCAATGATGGCCCAACTTAGGATCCATCTCATGACAGGGGCACCAAGGCCTGATACTGCCTGATACTATTACTGGTGCTATGATGTGCCTACAGACAGGAGTCTTGCAGCTGACTAAGATAGACATAGATACTTACACCCAACCATTGGTCTAAAGTCAGGGACCCCTAAGGTTGAATTGGGGGAAAGATTGAATAAGCTGAAGTGGGAGCAACCCCATAGAAGATCAGCAGTCTAAACATAAGCTGGGAGCTCCCAGAGACTGAGCCACCAACCACAACACACAGGCAGATTTGAGGCTCTTGGCACATATATAACAGAGGTCTGCCTGGTCTGGCCTCAGTGGAAGAAGATGTTTTTAATTCTTGAGAGACTTGAGGCTCCAGTGAAAGGAGGTGGTCTGGGTTGGGGGGGGGCTCTCTTGGAGGCAAGAGGGAAGAGGAATGGGATGAGGAATTCTGGGAGGGTGGACAGGGAGCAACAACAATGACTGGAATGTAAATAAATAAAATAATTTTTAAAAATATAAAAAAATCTATTGTTTGCACACACACAAAAAGATTGGTCCAAGTTTAGTAGATTGACAAAAAAAAAAAGATATAATCCTTGGTTGTTCAGGTGTGTCAGATAAAGATGAGATGCACAAGTGTTTCCAAGCTAGAAAAGACATATATAATATATATAATTACAATGTATAATATATACAGAATATATAAATATGAACAATATAATATAAATATAAAAGTATATATAAAACATCTACTATACTTAGACCAACTTTTTTATGACTTCAGCCAGTGTCCTTGATAATTGATGTCTCTGGTAGAATTTAATGTGCCCAATAAAGTCTTCACAGTACAATGAATCAACTCGTTTCTCTTATTTTGACTCTGTGCACAGTAAAGCATGAGAAACTGAACTGTCCTCACAAAGATCAGTCCCATCAAGTGGCACCTGAGCAGGGCAGCATATTTGCCACCAACTGTGATGCATCTTTTGTGCAGCAGCAGCTTCACAATGACCTCCCACAGCTCAGTGTTGATGAGAAACAGATTGAAACATGGGAAGCAGTGTTATGGGATAAACAACCTCCTAAAGGCACTAGTGGATGCTCCCTCTTGGCTACCTAAAATGAGGGAGAGGGCAGGAAAGAGCAGAAAAGCTGACAGAGACATTTATGCCAACTTTTACATTTTCCTGTCATTAAAACAGTTGTTGTGCCGTGACGCTTCCAGGCTGGGATGAGGAACAGTTTTGAAATAAGACAGAAGTTGGATAACATCCTGATTTGGTTGTAACTCACTATATGATATTGGGCAAGGTGTTTAGACAGCCGGAAGCGTTAGTTGGCTTATCAGTAGAGAGTGTGAACAATCAGAATTCTGGCGTGTTGTTGACATTTCCTTGGACAATCTGAGCAATGTCATAGCTAGTCATCTGGTGCACTTGCTGCCCTTCTGTGACAATGGGAGCTGTGCTGTCATTCACACTAAGTTGGGGGACTTCTTCCTTAAACAGAGAGTTCAACTCTTTGTGCCTTATTATAATTTTAATGTAGAATAAGGATAAGAGGCCTATGGAGCTGGAAAGACAAAGATATGATAAAATTTTTATTTACTTATTGACATTATATCATATGATAGTTAATTTTGTGTATCAATTTGACTAGGACCATAGTTTTCAGATGTTTGGTCAAAGATCAATTTTGATACTGTGAATGTTTTTGGATGAAATTAATATTTAAATAAGTAGACTTCAAGACAGACAGATTAGTTGACACAGTGTACACAGACCTCATTCAATTATTACAGAACTTATTTTGTCCATGAAGAAGGATTCCTCTCTACACTGACTGTGGTGTTTAGCATCAGTGCCTCTCAGGTGCCACAGCTGCTAGTCTACTGCGTAGACTGTGCACCTTGTCAGCTCCTACAGTTTTGTGAGGCCATTCTTAAAAATAAATACCAGCCTTTCTCGCTCTGTCTCGCTCTTCATCTTCTTGGTTCTGCTTTCCTGATAACCATGAATAGGAATACTGATTAATGCTAATAACTATTTGGGGCAACAATGAGTATAAATTTCTATGAATCCCTTGTGTTATACAAAGAGATGATTCCATTTAGCTGGAGCTTTGCTTCTCTTTGGCTTATTTATTTTTTATTTTATTTTATTTTATTTTATTTTTAGGTTTTTTTTCTTTTTTTATTGGATATTTTACTTACATTTCAAATGTTATCCCCTTACCCCATTTCCACCACCGCCCACCCAGGAACCCCCTATTGTATCTCCCCTCCTCCTGCTTCTATGAGGATGTGTCCCAACCCCACCCCCACTCCCACCTCCCCACTCTCGAATTTCCCCACACTGGGAATCCAGCCTTTATAAGACTAAGGATCTCCTCTCCTACCTATGCCCAACAAGGCCATCCTCCCCTACATATACAGCTGGAGCTATGGGTCCCTCTCTGTGTGCTCCCTGGCTAGTGGATTAGATGCTGGAGGCTCTGGTTGGTTGGTATTGTTGCTCTCCCCATGGAGCTGAAAACCCTTTCAGTTCCCTCAGTCTTCTCTCTAACTCCTCCATTGGGAACCCCATGATCAAGTCAATGGTTAGGTGTGAGCATCCACCTCTGAATATGTCAGACTCTGGCAGACCTCTAAGGAGACAGCTATATCTGGCTCCTGTTAACATACACTTCCTGACATCCACATCAGCGTCTACCTTTGGTGACTACATATGGGATGAATACCCAGGTGGAACAGTCTCCAGACAGTCCCTCCTTCAGTTTCTGTCCCACACTTTGTCTCCGTATTTGCTCCCTTGAGTATTTTGTTACTCCTTTTAAGAAGGACAGAAGCACCCACACTTTGATCTTCCTTCTTCATGAGCTTCATGTGGTCTGTGAGTTGCATCTTGGGTACTGCGAGCTTCTGGGCTAATATCCAGTTATCAGTGAGTGAATACCACATGTGACATGTGTTCTTTTGTGATTGGATTACCTCACTCAGGATGATATTTTCTAGTTCCATCCATCTACCTAAGAATTTCTCGAATTCATTGTGGGTTTTTTTGTTGTTGTTGTTTTGTTTTGTTTTTTCAGTGTGTGAACATTATCCCTCTCACCATTTGGAGAGATGTCATTAATAAAGTTTATTCATAAAGTTCTTACCAGAAAATTTTACCCCTGGATTACCGTCATATATGGAAAGTAGTCTCAGTTCTGTGTGGGGCAAAGTTTTCTGTAAGTGCTGCAAGATTGGAGAAGCAGAAACATAACCCATTCTTTTAGTCTTTTTATTTACAGTCCAGTCTTTATTCCCTTCCAGGTCATCCCTCTGACAGTTCTTCATTCCATTCTTCTTCCCCTTGATTCAAGAGGATGTCCCCACTCCCCACAAGAGGATGTCTCAAGTGTCTCAAGGGTTAGGTGCATCTCCTCTCAGTTAGGCCAGACCACCCAGTCCTCTGCTGTATATGTCAGATGTAGTTTTAAGAGGCCTCTCTACTGCTTCCTCTGCTTCTTGCCTTTACGTTCATGTTCCTTGGAGTGACTGCTATCAGAGCATCTTTTAGAGCCATGGTGCTGTTTTGCTTCTTCCAAAAACTTGTCCAAACCAAAAGGATCTTCCTCAAACTGAACTGGTCCTTCTCAGCCCCTCTGTCTATGGTCTGTACCAGAAAACTCCTTATCGGGAACAAATCTGTTGGTCTTTATCCTGGTTTCGAGGTCATCACCATACATGTCCTTGTCCAGATTTTTACTGGGCTTGTAGATACTCTGAGCCATATCTTTGCCAGCCCTCCAGGCCTGTTCATAAACATTGTAAACTTCATCTTCTCCGCCTGCAAATCCACTGCCCATACCCTTGGACTGGTTGAAGAGCCTTTGGTCATACTGAACTTCATTGGAAGTTCGAGGATTGGGCATACCAAGAGCAATGACTTCACTGATATCTCGATTTTCATTTCTCTGTAGTTTTGAACTCTTATCAGGAGCTGCCCTGGAAAGGTTCCGGTCGTGCTGCCTCTCTTTGCGCCTGTCATGACAGATTTCATCTCTTTCACAGGCCTCTCCATCCTCTTTTTCCACACAGGTTTTGATCCCAGCTCTCCTTTCTCTAGCTTTCTGGTTTCTCTAAGTTTCTCCTTTTCTTTTTGAGCCATTTTTCTCTCTAGTTGGGCTCGCATTTCCACCGCTTCTCGAGCCTTCCGTTCAGCAATGTCAAGCGCTTCAGACAGTTTGGCAAATTTTTCATTTATTTGGACTGTCTGAAGTCCTCTTCCATCAGAAGCCTCCCGTTTATCCAGTGGAATTGTATAACCCTTCGAGTTCTTCCACTTGGATATACATGGCGGGATCTTCCAGTTTTTTTGTTCTTCTACACTAATCTTCTGAGGAGAAGAGTACATTACAGGTACAGGGGGAGAAGGGGATCCCCGGGGAATTTTCTTATTAATCCTGAATTTTGGAGGCTCCATTGGGTCTTTCTGCCTTTCAACAATCCGAATAACTCTCCCGAATTAAATGTTTTTCCTTGCTGAAATGGCGTGTACTGGACATACTGAGCAGGAGGCAGTTTCTCAGCTGCATGAACAGGCTTGGCCCCAGCAATCTTCTTTGCTATGATCTTCTTTAAGGCTGCTCTTGTCCTTTCTGTAATTACTTTGTCTCCTCATCAGGCCTTTGCAGTTCTGGGTCATCTGGATTAATAACCTCCTTTGGAACAAGGTCAGTATATTTGCTACAAATGACCTTGTCTTTGGAATGTCCTTGTCTAACAGTTGTGTCATATTTAATTTTTCCTTCCTGATCCAAAATGGATGAATGGGCAGAGCATTGGACACTTTTTTCTGTCGCCCCATATCCAGAGGATACTGGGGCACATAGATTTCAGGGAAAGCACCTCCATCTCCAAAATCCTCAGGCAACCGTGGAATCCAGCCTTTCTTGTATCCATATGAGGGAGGCTCCCTTTGAGACAAATCCAGAGAGGTCTGAAGTGATCTCTGAGATCTTGCCCTTTCTTCAGCTTCAAGTTGGTCCTGAGATAGTGGAGTAGGCACAGGTAAAAAGCTGAGCGTGCTCTTCTGCATCTTCAAGAGCAAATCACAGCTTCCGGAGGACAAGACTTTCCCACAATGAGGAACACAATGGAATAAACACTCAGTGTACAGATGCCCTGACCGAACAATCCTCTAGGTTTTGCAGTTCTTTGAGCTGAAATTGTGGCAGCCACCGGTTTGTAGTTCAAATAAACCAACAAAGGTCAGCTTTGAATCGAAGTCCAAGAAGCGAGTCATTTCTTAGTCCCAAGAGGCTAGTTGTAGGAGTTTCCAACAGATTTGCTAGCAAGTGGATGCAAGCACTCAAAGAAGACTGAGTCTTCCTTCTTCCAAAGTCCTTATATAGGTCTCCAGGAGAAGGTGTGGCCCAGATTAAAGGTGTGAACCACCACACCTGGACCTGGGACTTGCTTTGTCCTAGGCTGACCTTGAATTCAGAGATCTCAGAATCATGGGATTAAAGGCCTGTACTATCTTGCCTGGGCCTAAGCTTTTCACAGCCACTATGCCTCAAGATCTCCCTGCCAAGATCCAAATTAGAAACTGTATCTTCTGGCCTGAAGATTTGCATCACAGGTGAGCCCTCCAATTCTAGATTGTAGTTCATTCAAGATATAGTCAGTTTGACTACAAGAAATGTCCATTAAAATGTGGGAAATTGAAGATGCATAGACCAAAACCTGGGATGTAGGATTGAAAGAAATGGATGGATGCATATTCTTACAGTCAAGTCTCATTTTCTACAGAGGCATATCATTTGGTGTGCTTGTACCAGGTTCTTCTCTCACTGTCCTCAAAAGTGTTGTGGATAGCACTGGGGCTGTTTGTATTTTGATGCTAATTCTGATGTCCTGGGAGGGGATGCAGACAAGGAGTGGAACTCCAAATTCATTGTTTTTTAATAGCCGAGTAATACTCCATTGTGTAAATGTACTACATTTTCTGCATCCATTCCTCTGTTGAAGGACATCTGGGTTCTTTCCAGCTTCTGGCTATTATAAATAAGGCTGCTATGAACCACAGTGGAGGATATGTCCTTGTTATATGTTGCAGCATCTTCTGGGTATATGCACAGGAGTGGTATACCTGGGTCCTCAGGTAATGAATGATATGTCCAATTTTCTGAGGAACCAACAGACTGATTTCAAGAGAGGTTGCACCACCTTGCAATCCCACCAACAATGGAGGAGTGTTCAACTTTCTCCACATCCTTGCCAGCATCTGAGTTTTTGATCTTAGCCATTCTGACTGGTGTAAGGTGGAATCTCAGGGTTGTTTTGATTTGCATTTCCCTGATGACTAAGGATCCTGAACATTTCTTTAGGTGCTTCTCAGCCATTCCGGTTTCCTCAGTTGAGAATTCTTTGTTTAGCTCTGTACCCCATTTTTTAATAGGGTTATTTGGTGGTCTAGGGTCTAATTTCTTGAGTTCTTTGATTATGTATTGGATATTAGCCCTCTATAGGATATGGGATTGGTAAAGATATTTTCCCAATCTGTTGGTTGCCATAGTGTCCTTTGCCTTACAGAAACTTAGCAATTTTATGTGATCCCATTTATCAATTTTTGATCTTAGAGCATAAGCCATTGGTGTTCTGTTCAGGAACTTTTCCCCTGTGCCCAAGTATTCAAGGTTCTTCCCCACATACTCATCTATTAGTTTCAGTGTATCCAGTTTTATGTAAAGGTCCTTTATCCACTTGGACTTGAGCTTTGTACAAGAAGATAAGAATGGATGGTTTTTCGTTCATCTACATGATATCCTTCAGTTAAAGCAGCACCATTTGTTGAAAATGCTGTCCTTTTTCTTTCCACTGGACAGTTTTAGCTCCTTTGTCAAAGATCAAGTGACCATAGGTGTGTGGGTTCATTTGTGGGTCTTCAGTTCTATTCCATTGATCTTCCTGCCTGTCTCTGCACCAATATCATGCAGTTTTTGTTTTGTTTTGTTTTTATCACTATTGCTCTGTAGTATGGCTTGAGGTCAGGGATGGTGATTCCTCCAGAAGTTCTTTTATTGTTGAGAATAGTTTTCGCTATCCTGGGTTTTTTGTTATTCCAAATAAATTTGAGAATTTCTCTTTCTAACTCTGTGAAGAATTGGGTTGGGATTTTAATGGGGATCGCATTGAATCTGTTGATTGCTTTTGTAAGGCCCCCAGAGTGGGGAGACCCCCACTCAAGCCTCAGGAGATTAGGACCATCCAGAATCACGCGAGACCGAACTTGCTGCAAACTACAAAAGGCTTTATTTCCAGATTTCAGTCAGCAGCTGAGGCCGAGACTCACAAGGAGAGCATCGACCCCGAGACTCAGGAGCACATTTTCCCCAGAAATGTGACCTTAACCTAGCCCATTGTGGTCAGTCACTCCCCAGGGTGACTTGACCAACCTGTATTTGTAGTTCTGCTATTCTTTGTGGGAACGACCTGGCTGACTTGACCCCTGGCTAATTCTTTCTTTGGGTGGCCAGCTAGTTTCTGGAATCTAGGCCTGTAAACCTGCCAACCTTAATTCAGATGAGGGGGGTCTCAAGCTTCTCTATGAATTTTTATATCCTTACACTTTCAGCAAGATGGCCATTTTTACTATATTAATCCTGCCAATCCATGAGCATGGGAGATCTTTCCATCTTCTGAGATCTTCTTCAATTTCTTTCTTCAGAGATTTGAAGTTCTTGTCATACAGGTCTTTCACTTGCTTGGTTAGATTCACACCAAGGTATTTTATATTATTTGTGAGTATTGTGAAAGGTGTCATTTCCATCATTTATTTCTCAGCCTGTTTATCTTTCTCGTAGAAGAAGGCTACTGATTTGTTTGAGTTGATTTTTATAACCAGTCACTTTGCTGAAGTTGTTTATCAGGTTTAGGAGTTCTCTGGTGGAAGTTTTGGGGTCACTTAAGTATACTGTCATATCATCTGCAAATAGTGATATTTTGACTCCTTCCTTTCCTATTTGTATCCCCTTGACTTCTTTTTGTTGCCTAATTGCTCTGGCTAGGACTTCCAGTACTATATTGAATAGGTAGGGAGAGAGTGGGCAGCCTTGTCTAGTCCCTGATTTTAGTGGGATTGCTTCAAGTTTCTCTCCATTTAGTTTGATGTTGGCTATAGGCTTGATGTATATTGCTTTTACTATGTTTAGGTATGGGCCTTGAATTCCTGATCTTTCCAAGACTTTTACCATGAAGGGATGTTGAATTTTGTCAAATGCTTTCTCAGCATCTAGTGAGCTGATCATGTGTTTTTTTTTTCTTTGAGTTTGTTTATATAGTGGATTACATTGATGGACTTCCAAATATTGAACCATCCCTGCATTCCTGGGATAAAGCCTACTTGATCACGATGGATGATTGTTTTGATGTGTTCTTAGATTCGGTTTCCTAGAGTTTTACTGAGTATTTTTGCATCAATATTCATAAGGGAGATAGGTCTGAAGTTCTCTTTCTTTGTTGCGTCTTTGTGTGGTTTAGATATGAGTGTAATTGTAGCTTCATAGAAACAATTGGGTAATGTTCCCTCTGTTTATATTTTGTGGAATAGTTTTAAGAGAATTGGTATTAGGTCTTCCTTGAATGTCTGATAGAATTCTGCACTAAACCATCTGGTCCTGGGCTTTTTTTTGGTAGGGAGACTTTTAATGACTGCTGCTATTACTTTAGGGGTTATGGGACTATTTAGATGGTTTATCTGCTCCTGATTTAACTTTAGTACCTGGTATCTGCCCAGAAAATTGTCCATTTCATCCAGATTTTCAGGTTTGTTGAGTATAAGCTTTTGTAGTAGGATCTGATGGTCTTTTTAATTTCCTCAGTTTCTGTTGTCATGTCTCCCTTTTCAGTTCTAATTTTATTAATTTGGATACTGTCTCTGTGCCCTCTGATTAGTCTGGCTAAGGGGTTATCTATCTTGTTGATTTTCTCAAAGAATCAGCTCCTGGGTTTGTTGATACTTCATGTAGTTCTTTTTGTTTCTACTTGGTTGATTTCAGCCCCGAGTTTGATTATTTCCTGCTGTCTACTCCTCTTGGGTGTATTTTCTTCTGTTTGTTCTAGAGCTTTCAGGTGTGCTGTCAAGTTGCTAGTGTATGCTCTCTCCAGTTTCTTTTTCTATACACTTAGAGCTAAGAGTTTTCCCCTTAGCACTGCTTTCATTGTGTCCCATAAGTTTTGGAATGACGAGCCTTCATTTTTATTAAATTCTAAAAAGTCTTTAATTTCTTTCTTTATGTCTTCCTTGACCAAGTCATCATTAAGTATAGTGTTATTAAGTTTCCACATGTATGTGGGCTTTCCACTGGTCTTGTTAGTATTGAAGACTAGCCTTAGTTTGTGGTGATCTGATAGGATGCAAGGGATTATTTCAATATTTTTGTATCTGTTGAGGCCTGTTGTGTAACCAATTATATGGTCTATTTTGGACAAGGTACCATGAGGTGCTGAGAAAGATATATTCTTTTGTTTTAGGATGAAATATTCTATAGATATCCATTAAATCCATTTGGTTCACAACTTCTTCTGTTAATTTCACTGTGTCTCTTGTTTAGTTTCTGTTTCCATGATCTGTCCATTGTTGAGAGTGGGGTATTGAAATCCCCCACTATTATTGTGTGAGGTACAACGTGTGCTTTGAGCTTCAGTAGTTTCTTTTATGAATGTGAGTGGGGAGACTTTTAATGACTTCTGCTATTTTTTTAGAGGTTATGAGACTGTTTAGATGGTTTATCTGCTTCTGATTTAACTTTGGTACCTGGTATCTGTCTAGAAAATTGTCCATTTCATCCAGATTTTCCAATTTTGTTGAGAATATGCCTTTGTGGTAGGATCTGCTTTTTTTTTAAATTTCCTCAGTTTCTGTTGTTATGTCTCCCTTTTCAGTTCTAATTTTATTAATTTGGATGCTGTCTCTGTGCGCTCTGGCTAGTCTGGCTAAGAGTTTATCTATCTTGTTGATTTTCTCAAAGAACCAGCTCCTGGGTTTGAAGCATAGATGTTCAGAATTGAGAGTTCATCTTGGCAGATTTTTCCTTTGATGAGTATGAAGTGTCCTTCCTTATCTTTTTTGACAACTTTTGGTCAATTTTATTCCAAATTAGAATGGTTACTCCAGCTTGTTTCTTGGGACCATTTGCTTGGAAAAATGTTTTCCATCCTTTTATTCTAAGGTGGCATCTGTCTTTGTCGCTGAGGTACGTTTCCTGTATGCAGCAACATTCTGGGTCCTGTTTACATATCTAGTCTGTTAGTCTATGTCTTTTTACTGGGGAATTGAGTCCATTGCTGTTAAGAGATATTCAGGAAAAGTAACTGTTTCTTCTTGTTATTATTGTTATTAGAGGTGTTATTAGAGGTGGCTTGCCTTTTGCCATCTGATTAACTCTAGTGCTACCTGCACTCACTGTCTTTGACTGGTACCTGTCTTTCCAGTTACCTTGCTTGTGTCAGAAGTCCTCAGAGTCCAGATGTCTCTGTGATCCTGTGATCCTGAGCTCCTGGATGGAAGAGCTCCTGGGACTCAGGCTGCCTCTGGTATCCTGAAATCCTGCTGCTCTGAGTGCTGTGGTTCCTCTGCTGCTCCAAGTGCAGTGGTTCCTCTGCTGCTCCGAGATGGTTCAAGATATGGTGCCTTCACAAGAGCAGACCAGCTTGGTGTCTGCTCCAGCCAAAAGGACCAAGCCAGGGGCAGAAGGTGAGCGGTATCCCAGAGGGATGGGGTTTGGGTGGATGATGGATCCAGAGTGACCCAGGCTCCCAGTTGCAGTTCTGGGGCATAGGATTATGTGGGTGAGTTCTTACCAGCTGCTCTAGGAAGGTTCAGGATAAGGTGTCCTCAAAGGAGCAGACCAGTCAGGTGTCTGCCCCAGCCAAGATGACCAAGAAAGAGATGAAAGGGAAGTGGTACTCTGAAGAGGTGGGGCAGCTCCAGGGCTTAGAGTTGTGGGGAAGGGTTCTTATCTGCTGCTCTAGGAAGGTTCAGGATAAGGTATCTTCATGGGAGCAGATCAGTTATGTGTCTGCCCCAGCCAAAAAAAAAAAAAAAAAAGAAAGAAAGAAAAAAAAGGCTGGCTTATTTCTTATACACACACACACACACACACACACACACACACACTTCTCCTTCATCTTCCTCTTCTTCCTTTTCTTTCTTCTCTTCCTCCTCCTCCTCCTCCTGCTCCTTCTCCTCTTCTTCCCCGCACCGTATATGTGTGGGTATGAGTATGTATGCCACTATCAGTGTGCAAACATATGCATGTTGAGACCAGAGGAAAACCTTGAATTTTTCCTCGTTTTTTTAAATCTTATTTTAAAGAAAGTCTCACCGAATGGAGGAGCTCTCTGTGTAAGGCAGAAGCCCCAGGAACTCTCTTGTGTCTATTCTCCAGCAATGGAGTGACAGGAACATACAGATACCATGGTGTGCTGGAGAGCACAGCTCAAATCTCATATAGTACCATAACTGTTTTGTCAAATGAGCCATCTCCTCTACCTCCATTTTTCTCCTTTTTCACTTTATTTTTAAGATTTTTTTAAGGGTCAGATACTTAATGACTCTGCTTAGTATTTGACCTCTGTTGTGAATGGTTAATAAAACCAAGAAAATAGGGAGTTTTTAGGCAATTTGTTAAATACATATAAAATATATTTATATGCACTAGCTATTGCAACTTTCTAGAATAATTGTTTTAGAAATGAAAGAGTAAGAGAAAGATAGCACCAAGGACTTGTTTATTCTGTTCTTGGCTAAGCATCTCAAAACATTTGTCTCATATGTGCTCCCTAGCAGCTCATGTTGGAGGTGGTGCCATTAAATCCTGTTTACAAATCAGCCCTGCAAGGAACATCTCCCACAAATGGCTAGCCGAAAACTTGAACTCTGCTCAGCTAATTCCAAAGAAGCCTGAACTTTGGCGCCCATAAAGACATGTTTTTATATTTCCACCCCTTGTGGAAGACACCTCTGTGTCTTTTGTAGCACAGGTCCTTTGCTAGTGTTGTATTTCTGGAACTCGACTAAAGTCTAGGACTCAATTAGGACAGAGATATATCAAGTGACCAGGCTGCAGATCTAGTGCATTATCCCTCCTGTATTAAAGAGTCTCATTTATGACTATTAATATTGAAAGGAATGAAATGCATCTTTAAATCAGTCATCAATTTCCCCTGCCTTCACATTTGCTGCAGAACCACTCCTGAGAACATTCAAAGTAACTGGAAAAGTCTGGAAGGGCCGAGGCTCTTTAGGCTTCATGGGGAGCACCTTCTTTTCACTCATCTTAAAGAGGAAACTGAGGCAGGCATTAAATCATCTGCTCACAGTGCTGTAGTAATAGAGCATCCAAAGTTTAAGATGCACAAAACTTCTCTAGGAATCTCTCTCTCTCTCTCTCTCTCTCTCTCTCTCTCTTTTGAAAAAACCTTGACAGACATAGAGTTGCTCTGGGGACGTGTTTCATAGGGACAGACTCCCACCAACTGGCTGCAAGATGTGGTTCTGCCCTGGGATGGGTCATACTGTTCTACCCTACAGCAAATCAGATGTAGAGGCAAGAGCCATCTGGCATGTAAACTTGGCAGAGCTTGGAAAGATGGGCTAACTCATGTGGCAAATTATTGTTATTTTTCTGAGTTATTATGGCGTTTGCAGCAGGGTGAGCTGTCTGCCCCTTCCCCATCTTCTCCTCTGCAGCTGCCATGGAACAGCTAGCACAGGCTTCTGGCTCTGGGGGTGCCTCTCCTTCAGGCAGGGTGGATGGATGGCTTTGTAGTTGCTAGGTGTTAAAAGTTAACTTGCTGAGCTCTGTCTTCACTTAGCATTTCTCTCCTTTTTCAAGGGACTATAAACAACTGGTTTTGCTCTGCCTTCTACTAGCACCACAGCCTTGAACATATCCACAGCTCCGGTCTTCCCTGGGAAATGTGACCTCCAGGGAGCTTTCCAGCTCTAGCACATTCTGATTCTTAGGAGCCCATAATTGAGAATCAGTGAATAAGATGTTTGGACAATGTTTGGTATCTGAACTGTGCACCAAAGATGCATTTAATGTAGCCCTCTTAGCTGTTACCAGTAAATAGGTATGTAGAAACTGGATTAGACAGTAGTGGGTGCATCACTGTCACAGTGGTTTCTTCAGGTCCCTGACTGTAGCGAGGACATGTTTGAAATGACTCCTGAGCACCTACTTTGTTCAAGGCAGGATGCTGGGAGCAGAGGGATGTGGGACACAATATATAAGATCTGTGCCCTTGCTTTAAAGCTCCAGAGACAAACTCTTCAGTAGGAATCTCTTTAAAGAGCAGATTCTGGTTTTGTAGCAGTGAAATGGAATCTGTAATCTGTTTTACCAGCTGCCAGGCAAAGGTGATGCTGCCTTCCTTAGGCTGCACTGGGAGGAAAGAGAAAACATGTATGAAAAATAGGCTAGGGACAGGAGTACAAGTTACTCCATCTCCTACCACCGAGATAATTGCTCACCTACACCTATCTACTGCTGCTCTATTCACAACAGCAAGGATGTAGAAGCAGTCTAGATGGATGGATAATTAAAAACAGTTACATATACATACACATACACATACATATACAGCAATAACACAAACTGAGATTATAACATTTACAGGAAACTATACAGATTTGGAAATTATTCAGTGATGCAACCTACATCAGACAGACAAACAAATAAGACATAATTTTTTTTTATCTCATATGCAGCCTCTTGCTTTTAATTCATGTGTGTGTGTGTGTGTGTGTGTGTGTGTGTGTGTAAGACAGCACTCAGCCTCCAGTATTGTTGCTTAGGAGCCACTGTTTTGTTTCATTGAGACAGGATCTCTCACTAGTATCTGGAGTTTGCCTATTAGGCTTGGCTAGTTAGCTAGTGAGCTTCAGGAATCCTATTGCCCCTACCTCCCCATTAACTGAATTAGAAGCAAGCTACTGAATCTGTCTTTCATGTGGATTTTGAAGAAGCTCAAACTCAAGTACTTGTTGGCATGGGAAGACATTTATCAATTTATCCATCTCCATAATCTCTTCCTTCAGTCACTTTAAAAATATCATTAGACTAGAGCAATCCAGTCCCACAATGAGACTACTTCAGAAAGCAGTGAATTTGTCACTAGAGGCATTCAAGTAAAATATACTGACCTTAAGAACTGGGGTTGAGAATCTTTCACAAGTCTGTTTAACTGTGAAATAGATTGATACACAGAGGGCATGACTGATATTTCTCCGTGCATTCTGAAGAATCTGTACAGACAGGTATTGCCATGTTTCCCCTGGTTATTAAAATTGCAAGTGGAAAAAAATTGCTTCATTCATGTACAGCTGCTCATATCTCTAAGACAGAGGGGCAAAAATAGACTTTTTATTGAGAATTTTCTCCCAATTCCCAAATGAATTTTTTTTTGAGTTCTAAAGTGGTATCATTCCATTTTCATATATCAGGGACATGTCTTTATTCAAAAAATAATATCATTCAGATATCACATCTCTAGTATGTATCTCTTATAAACTATATCACATCTCTTGGATGATGTGAATAAGTCAAAGGAAAACTCAATTTTAGGAAATTGTTTTTCCCATTGGTTTTGCTACATGTCTTAAAAATTCTCTGTCATTGTGTTTCTTGTGTGTGGAGCTATCAAAATGAGAATGAGATATAGATCACTCACATTAAGCTATTATCAGCACCACTTCCTTGGAAAGATCAAGTTTGGATATTAGTGTTGTGTGTTCATGAGAACACAGGGTTGGGCTTTGCGGTAGGCAGCACTACTGGCTGACTCCTCTAGCTGTTAGCACTCTGGAGTCTCTACAATATGTGCAACCAGTCCCAATATCCTGAAAGCTACCATTAGCCAAAGGCATACTAATGGAAATTGATTCCTGAGTGCTGCAGGGACCCCTCCAACAGATGAGACTGTTACATGAGGATTTTCATCAGTGGACTAAATATTCTTAGAAGCTAATCTACCATCGCTGGTACTTCCTGAACAAGTCCTCTTCTTTCTTTTACAGGGATCCCACTTCACTAGGAACTTCTTGCTTCCTCTTCTTTATCCTTATTGGAATTCCTCCTCCGAAGTCTCCAATGCATCTGACTCTTAGAGGACCCAGCCTCACATCAGTAGTAGTGAGAGTGTGGCGAGAAAGCAATGGCAAGACGGGAATGTACACCAGGCCTACTCATAGACCAAAAGGATAAGAGGACACCTTCCTGATGATACAGAGGACATGGGAGGTCCCTGGCCAATGTTGGAGGACCAAATACTAAAACTTGCACCCAGAAAGACAGGCACCAAAGATGTTTTTAAAATCTAGAGGAGAGAGGCAGTTGTCTATAGGACAGAAGGGTTTACTGGTTATTACTGGATCATATGCAGGCCTACAGACAATGTTATTGGAACCTTAATGAGAAACTAAAGACTAAACTGACAGCCAGAGATTCTTATTGTCAGCATACAAAGAACTCTGCTCCTGCGGTAGAAGCTGAATACAGATGCTGTGTGACTGGTTAGATAGTTGGGTAGAGCTCTGGAGCAAGTCTATTATGCTAAGTTCAGAACTCTGGGTATCAGAGCCTGGAATGGTCATACATGGGATAGAATGTTCTAGGTGGGCATTTCTGAAGACTGCTGAGCATCTCACCTTTTCCTGGGTATGACCCGCAACTCAGAGGTAGAGGACAACTGCAGTGACCTCTCCACTGCTCAACAGTTCATCCCAATTCCTTATTTGCTAGAAATCCAAGTATTTGGTTGTGGACCTGTTGAGACTAATAAATGAGAAAAATACTTAAGAAATTTCATAATCTATTAGAGTAGACTTGTTACTGAAAAGGTCCCCTTATATTAGACTTTGAGGGGGCTTAATTAAGGGAACGGAATAACATATGTGAAGCCTGGTCCATTTCCAGAGCTGAAAAATATGTATATGTGTTGAGGTATGTGAGTTACATTCAAATTCTATATACTGTCCACTATACATTAAGGACTTTGGCACCAGCAGATTTCGGTATCCCTGGGTGTCCTGGAACCTAACCTTCCCAGATACTATAGAATAACTGTACTGACATAAGAAGACTTAGTATTACATAATATTAACACAAGAAAGTTCGGCCATGGGAAAGGTACTGACTAACCAAACAGACAAGATGGCTCAGCCAGTTGACATTAGCAGCCTTCATTGTTAGCCACTGAAGCTGAGAGAAACACCTAGGAAGTGGCCAAGATCATTGAGCTGCAGCTTATGTTTGGAGTACTTGTTACTCTTACAAAGAATCTAAGTTCAGTTCCCAGAACCCATACTGCTTCCTGAATCTGGGGAGGGGAACGGGTGCTAATTGTGCCACACAGTGGGATGATAACAGTTGCCATGCAGGTGAATAACTCAGACCTCAGATCTCCTACCACAAGGAATATTGACTGCCAGTTCCTAATCCACTACCACATTGTGTGGCCACCTTTCCCAGTTGAGTGATTAGCATGTCCTCCTGAGAGATGTGGGGGTCCTCCTTGCAAATCAATCTCCCTCTCTCTGTCTCTTTCTCTGTTTCTCAGCCTCTGTGTCTCTTTGTCTTTCTCTGTCTCTGTTTCTGTATCTCTCTGTGTGTCTATA
>NW_021604564.1:5284623-5285897 GCF_004785775.1 Grammomys surdaster | reverse complement strand
CTCATTACACAGATCAGGCTGACCTCAAAATCACTGTGTAGCTGAGGCTACTCTTGAACTCCAGAGCCTCTTCTATCTACCTCCTGAGCTCTGGGATCACAGGTGTTCCAAACCATGCATAGCCGTCCTTGAAGATTTGAATCAAAACTTAACACTACAGTGCCCTATTCCCTCACTTCCCTGCTGCAGGAAAATTATAAAAAATGAACCTACCACATTCCTATTACAGGAGACGCATGGCAGGTATTCCTCAAATGGAACTCATTAAACATTCATTACAACTTTAAGAAAAAAAATGTATTTTAGTTGATGAGAAAAATATAGGAAAGTTTAAATCACATAGTTAATGAGGGCAGTAATAAAAATTGAACCTAGAATTGGGTGAAGAAGTCAGCTGTTTCTCTCTCTCTCTCTCTCTCTCTCTCTCTCTCTCTCTCTGTGTGTGTGTGTGTGTGTGTGTGTGTGTGTGTGTGTGTGTTAATTTGGGTCATCTGTAAAGCAGATACAGGGACAACATTATACATATAAGATATAGTGGGGAAAAAACTAAAACACCATAACTTAAAGAAGGGAACAGGACAAGCAGAAGTCTCTAGAAGGGAATCATGTCTCAGTTCTGTTCCTGTGATGGGGAAGGGAGGGGAAGAAGAGAATGGGAGAGGGACAAACTTAGTCACTTCCACATTTTAGAAAGGTCCAGCCACCTACTGGGGAATTCTTAACTGCTTTTTAACCTGAAGTAGTACAAGATGATTCTGGAACATTCTATGATGGACTATCAGTAATGACTTAGAAGAGCCTGTTGCTGAACCAGAGCCTGACCCTGAACCAGATGCAGAGCAAGAATCTGTATTTGAAAAGGAAAGGAAAGGTGGGCTGATATTAAAAGCACCCTCCTGAAGGGCTCTTCTCAAGAATACTCAGATACAGATACAGTGCAGGACATGAGGAATTTTCCTTAGGCTTCTGTGACCAGGAAGAACCTCCTTGAAGCTGCCTTGGTTGCTGGGCATCACCTCTCCATGTTAAAGAGTTACTTCACAGGCTTATCCAGATCTTAGCTTGTATCTCAGATCCCACTGTAGAATTCTCAGGGAGGGAGGGAGAGAAGGAGGGAGGGGAGGAGGGAGGGAGAGAGGGAGGGAGGGAAGGAGGGAGGGAGAGAGAGAGGAGAGAGAGAGAGAGCCAGAGAGAGCCAGAGAGAGCCAGAGAGAGCCAGAGAGAGCCAGAGAGAGCCAGAGAGAGCCAGAGAGAGCCAGAGAGAGCCAGAGAGA